>NC_072021.1:11701183-12003683 GCF_027791375.1 Indicator indicator | reverse complement strand
GGCATGAATCATCAAATCTTTCAACCTGGAAGTAGCCTAAGAATGTGTCTAGCCCAACAAACTGCTGAAAGTGCGCGCATCAAACTCAGACCAAGGTGTAGAGGGCTTTAGCCAATTAAGTCCTGAAAATCTACAGGCACAGAGACTGTGCAATATCTCTGAGCAGCCTGACCAACACATTGGCTATTCTCATAGTAAAACATAATTGTCCCCAAGTCTGCTGTGTAATATGCTTTTTCCTTTTCATAATCACTACCTCATACGCACAGCATACCTCAGTAAAAAAGCCTGTCTCTGCCTTCTTGGCTCCTGCAGGAGCTGTGTGTTCCCCTGAAGCCATACCTTCTCTAGGATGAACCAGTTCAGCTCCTCCAGCCTCTTCTCACAGAGCAAGTGGTACAACTCTGACTATTCTAGTGGTCCTTCGCTGTCTTAATCCCATTTATCTGCAAGTCAGGGAGAATCATACCACTACAATACTTTCAAGAGTATTGTTGGTTTATATGCATAGACTGTGAGGTCAGCAGGAGAAAGTGAAGGCATTACCACCTTCACTATCTCCTATCCCCATAGGATATCCTCATAGTGCTGTGGTTTGTACTGGTAGCTAGGAAGGTGTTGATGAAACACCAGTGTTTTGGCTACTGCTGAACAGTGCTCACGCAGCATCAAGGCTGTCTCTCCAACATTACCCTCTCACCAGAAGAATGACGGGTGGGCAAAATCTTTGGAAGGGACATAGCCAGGACAGCTGACACAAACTGACCAAAAGGATGTTGCATATCATATGACACCTGCTCAACATTAAAGGCTAAGAGAAAGGAGGAGGAGAGGAAGGCATTTGTTATTATGGTTATGGTCCAGAACAACTGCTATATCTACTGAAATCCTGTTTCCAGGGAAGTGGCTGGATTTTGCCTGTTTATGGGAAATACAGAATAAATATTTTGTTTTCCTTTGTTTCCACATGCAGCCTTTGCTTTTTCATTATTAAAGTGTCTAAATCATGACCCACAAGGTTTTTTTCCATCTTATTTTTTCCCCTGCTTCTGCTGAGGAGGGGAGTTATAGAGCAGCTTAGTGGGCAGTTTGTATGCAGCCAAGGTCAACTCTGCTGTTAGATGGTGGATTGTGTTTGCTTAACATAGCTGTGCTAATTGATTTAATGAATCTTTTATAAATATAATCAGAATTTGAATTATTACATTTGTCCCAGTATTGCATTTTCTAATGCCAGCTTATATGCAACAATACCTGTGAGCAGGTATTGATTCAGATGTCTATATTGTGAATGAAGTCACCATTCAGATTCAGCATGACTAAATCTACAGCTGCATTATATCCAAATAAGACCAAAATGATAGTTTAATTATTTCTAATAAGTTACCCAAAACCTTTTCTCCTCAAACTCTCTCTATTCTCTAATTTTTAATCTACACAGGTACTAGGGAGCCAAATCAAATGTCAAATTAAAAAAAAAATGCAGGAAAAGGATGTTTTCCAATCTTCTATTATCCTTAATTTTGTATGAGCAGTGGTAGTCTCAGAAAGAAACCGCATAGCTAAGATACAAGGAGAGGAAATTACAAAATTGGAGCTTTTGGTCACAGACTATCCACAGTTACTGCTTTATCATTCTACAGCCCCAGAGTACTAGGTAGGTGGTGACTACACTGAGGTGGATCTGTGAGTAGTAACTATGGAAACCATACCTGTTATATGTCCTGTAATTTGTTTGGAGTCTGGCCACCCCTGAGCTGAGTCTATTTGGACCAGGAGCAAGAGGCACTTGTGAAGCCTTGAGCACAGGGTAGGTTACCTTGCCTGATTCATTGTGCTTATTTGCCACATGCCCATTATTTGCTCAGCTAACACTGTCTTTTACAGGAATGCTGCTTCCAGTACCCAGAATAGTAATTCAAACCAGTTGTACTTTTTCTGTGCTGTCTTAGAGTCAAGCCTATCCTGTGGATTTTTCAAGTCCAAACTTCTGCTTTCATGAGGAAACAGACATTCCATATGACTACTTTTAAAAAATATAATGGGATTTTTTCTTTCCCCAAATGTATTATAAACCTTCTCATTGACAGAAGTTGTTCTAGGCTGTATTTGACTCAGGTATAGGCCACAATTACCACAAAATGCTCTTGAAATATTAAATGCTATTTTTTTAACTGTATTATCATTTTAGTTGCTGAAATCTTTGTACTTAATGTTCTACAAAGGCTTCAATAGCAATAGATCTAGTTTGCTTTCTCTTTGTAAACTATCTTTGCCCTTTGTGACACCTTGTGACAAATAGCATCATGTATAATACAGCCTACATGCAATATATGCTGAACAGCAGGAACTTTCAACACAACACAGTTCATCTGTGCCTTTTGTCAAGGAAAGGTCTGCCAGGAGACAGTGACATTAGGATGGAAATAATAAATATTTGAAGCTGTGTGGAAGTGGATGATCAGAAGTGGTAGTTGCTTTATTTAAGAGACTATCACTAACACTACTATCACTGTAGTATCACTATTGCTGTCAAGTGAAGTCTCTCCCATTTGTCAGCAACTGGCAGCTGAATGGCTCCAGTGTCCAGGAGATCAGGCATATCACCATGCTGGTGTCAGAGCAGGGCAGGTAGTTCTCTCAGTAAGCCTTCAAGTATTCAGTGAATTAGGTGAGTTTTTTTCCTTTATCTCAACTGAGCAAAGCAGGTGAACTTCAGGTGGACTCTTAATTAACAGTGGAGATGGCGTAAGTTTTGTCACTTACAACACAGTTAAACTGTATTAGAATGGCTTTGAATATGTTTACATGCCAGTGAATGACTTTCAAATTCCAGAAAAAAGTAATCCAGTTCAGACAAATACTATTATGGAGTAGTGGTTGTGGGGTTTATAAAAAAAAAATGTGGTTTTGCTGAAAGTAAATATTTATTTTCCTCTGTTTGACAGAAATATTTGACCTAATATTAGGGAACACATTTGAAAAACCTGTCTCAATATCTACAGTATAGTGCTCAGTAAAATGCAGAAATCTATCTTTGGAAGCTCTGGTAGAGCTTTGTGTCATTTTCAATACCACCAACTTATGCAAAGATGTTCCAGGAGTTAATCAAGGGTATTAGAAATAATAGAAACTTTGTGATCAAAAAATATGTGGTTCTGAGTAATTTCCAGAAGTATGTTACTCAAACTGACTGTCTCCTTCCAAAATAATAAGAAAAACAACAATAATGAAAATGTGTCATTATTTAGTATCATTAATTATTAATTACTAGTAATTATTAAATTAGTATTAATAATAATAACAAAAATGACAGTAATTTAGAAAATAGAATATTTTCTGTTTGTTTTTTTTTTTAATTTAAAAAACCTCTTAATAATAACATTCCTGTATTGGCCAATTGATAACTTTAGAAAAATAAGGTTAGAAAAATCTCATAAATCATGCATCAAGTTGCACATTAGTAGAGAGTTGCTACTAAGTCAAAACCTAATCCTGTTTTTGCTTCCTCAGGTTGTCTCAAAAATCAGAGCAAACTGTAGTTGGATGCCTTCAAATAATACCAAGTGTATCATCAAAGTCCCAACTCACTTGCAGTTGCCTATCTCTCAGAATGATAAGACAAATCCCTTTATTGAGAATAGCTACTTTTGTACTTTTATTCCTAGGCAAAAGCAGATTTGGGTCAAGCTGACAACATATGTTGTTATTACAAGATTGTGCAGGATGAGATATTAATGAATATGCCAAAGAGAGACAATGAACAATCATGTGATTGGGTACATTTTTGTGCTGAAAGAATGTTCTTGGCATTGTTGCAGTCGCTTGAAACTCTTTGATGCATTTGGCACATAAAAGAATTCCTATTCATTAATGTAACTGATGAAGTTTCATTAATCAAGAGCAAGCTGACCTAGTGACACTGTTCCATGCGCTAAATTAGTTTTATTTTTTCAGAAGAAGTGTACAAAATATAGAGACAATAACTTGCTGGCTTGTTTCTGAATCGAATGGATCATCCATTTATTACTCCTGATGAAGGACTAGCAAAAGGTGTCTTTTTCACTATGCTGACATATCAGTCCTGTTAACACACACATGGAAAAAGAATGTCTGGAAATATTTGCACATCAAAGTCTTAGTGATGCAATATATTGAACAGCCCTACAAGGTGACTGCTGCAGTACTGATGAGGAAAGACAGATAACATGTATATACTATACCAAGTAGCTAAGATTCTTAGATTATTTGTCAAAGGTAGTGAAAATAGTCCATGAAAAAAGTTTACAGTCCCGTCTTATATGTTACTAAATTAACAATTGCCACTGTGCTGTTGATCCAGTATGGATATCCTGTTATAATTATGTTTTGCACTGGATTTCAAAGCCATATCTGTTCCTATAATATGTAAAAAAGGTACAGAATTGTGAGCAATATATATTACTGTTTGTGAAGAAAAGGTTCAGACTGATTAAATGAAAACAATAGAAATTTCATGCTGCTGATACCATATTCTGGAAACTTGTTTTTAAATGCTGAAATCTTGCCAAGAAACCAGATTTCTGCAGAAAGGAAAAATAAAAAATGAAAAAAAAAATCAAAATCAGACATCACACCTTTATGATCCAATAACGATGATATCATAACACATTATTGCAAGAGTCTCCAAAGTTGAGAGGAAAAGCTAGATACATACCTCCTGCTGTGACATGTTAAATGCTTAAAATGTGAACCTGTTACATCAGTGTCACTAATTCAGTGGAGTAATGACTTCAAGTACCTGAGGATTTATCTCTGAGTGTTGCTGTAGGGATGACAGGTGTAGGTAAGGTGTAGTTTTAGGACTGTATGACTACTTCTTCTCACAGGTTGAAAAAGACTAAGCTATAATATATATAGCACACTGTTTCTTACTCCAAATAACCATAATACAGATATCAACACAAATATTCTGTGCAATGGAATAAGCTCAAATGTACTGCATTAAGCAGCTTGTCATCTGTAGTTTTATGATAATTGTTCCCAAGTCAGGTTATTGTACAAGAGAAACTGTGCTGTTTCTGATTTCTCTTTTTCTTAATTTAATTGGAAGGCATTGCTTGCCAAATAAAAGATCACTTAAAACAGGCCAATTTAATAGAGCAGTGATGCTGCAATGTACTAAACATCTTCTCTGGTAAGGTTGTGCATTATTTCATAAATGCTTTTATTATTGTGGTGCTGGCCACAGCAAATATACATAATTATAATAATAAATTCAAGTGCAAAAGTAAGACAGTACAGTACAAGAAAAATTGAGAAAATAAACATTGTGAAGAACTCCCCAGCCTTGCACTTGCTTGTGAATACTCCACTGAATACCTTGCAGAAAAACTGAAATATAAATAATATTTGGACTTTGCAAGTAACAAAACTTCTCTTCCTATTCATGTCTACAAAGCATACTCATCCCTGCATAGTATCTAGGCTACCCACCAAGAAATAAATTCCAATTCAAGTGAACTATTGTATCTTACACCATTTATTACACACATATGTGTGTGTGTATATATATATATATACACACACACATATATATAAAGGTTTCAAACAGAAAAAAACCCAACTTCTTAAAGGAAGCATTCTCTGAATGGTTATAATAGTGCTTATGAAGTTTAAAGAAAGATTTAACTTAGCCAAGTTAAATGATGAGAAAAGTCACAGTCCTTTGTATTGTGAGTGTTAACACATAACTTCTATAGGGAACACTTTATTATTGTGATGGGATGTATAAAACACCTTTAAATGTGAATAATAGAGATGTGAATAAAACTAAAACTTTACATTTTCTGTTATATATCTGTAAAGGAATATAATGGATATTGAAAGTCTACCTAATATTAATTTATCAATTCTGTGTTTTCCTTATCAGATCCCAGGGTGCTTTTATGTTGTAATTTGTTTGCATTCTAATTAATTTTGAACTTAAAGGCCCAAATGCATGACTCTCTCCTTCTCTCTGTCATTTATTTCAGTTCAAAGCTCATCAAGCACAGCAAGTCATCTCTTTGTCAATATTTTATAATAACTTTTTTTTTTGAGGGAGGAAAAAACCCAACTAAATTGTTTTACTTTGTTACTTACAATATTTGTTTTCCAGTGTATCAGAACGGATTTTCTTCAGATTCTGCTCCTCCTGAACTGCATGGCAGGGTTTTCATTTTCTTTGAATGGCCTTGTATAAAACGAGAATACATGCTTCGTTTTGATGAGTTTAAGAAAGGCACCATGGCAAAACAGTAGGAGACCATTGTCACAGGATGATCTAGAAACTAAAAATATAAATAGGTTAGAAGAACAATTCATTATCTGCTAACACAATAGTCTAAATATAATCTTTGGCTCAGAAAGTCTGTAATTGCCTAGCACTGGCCACTTGTGGGATTTCCATCAGATAATTCTGTGTTTACCATGATTTTTTTTAGCTTCAATGTTTAATTCAGCAGCATTTTCTACAATAGTGAATCACTATTTCCATTGTTACCAAAACCTGTAAACCCAATATATTTTAACAATGAAATAAAACTCTCCAACAATCCTTTAATATCATTCTTCAAAAAATTAATTCTTCTTCAAAATATTAATGAAGCCTACTGGGGTTTTTTTTGGTTGGTTGGTTTTGGATTTTTTTAGTGTCTTACAGAATTTAGTTTTGGAGAATGAGTTGAATGACATAAAACATGGTTTGGTCTGATTTGGTTTGATTTTCTTTAGTTTAGTTTGATTTGTTCTGTTTCAATTTGCAGAGTTTAGGAAGTGTAGAAACACGGTTCACTTTGTTAGTCTAAGAAAGCTGATTCTCTAAACCACTTATGTGGGTTTGTATCTGTTCAGATAATACTGTAAAATTGCAGGATATAGCTGAAAGAATAAAACCTGAAAAATACTGAACTCCATACCTGCAGCACCTTGTATGTGTCTACTCAGTTACACAATCTGGGATCTGGCTTTTTTTTTGCCTTTTTACTTATTTTATTATCAATAGTCTAACTTCTAACTTCTGCAGGCAGGTGTCTACTTTATGAAATATAGGAGAAGTGCTCACTCCCACTCTGAGGGGTAAGTGACTGAATAATCCTCCTGAGATATATTAGAAAGAAGATTCAGGATGATATTCAAGTGACAGATAGCTGTGGGGTTAGTTGTGGTAACAAATTATTATTGTTGTTGCTAGCAGAAGAGGAGTAATCAGGTTTTTAAAACTAATTCTACTGGCCAGCATCTCTTAAGGAACCAAATTCAACAATAAGCTCTACATCAAAATCCTTGGAAAAAAAAAATTAAAGAGAAGGCAAGTTTTATTCAGGAAATATACTGAAACGAACCTTAGATAGGAAAATTTGGGTTTGATTTTTATGTATCTTGAAGGAGAGGAAGGCTTTTATTCCGCTCTAGTTTTAGACATAGATTTAAACTATATACAATTAGAGGCATAATTGAATAAATATGTCTTAAGGCATTAGTAAATGTGAAAGTCTTGTTCCATGGTAGAAAATAAAGGCAGAAAAAACAAAAAGCAAAGGTCTAACTGGATCATTCTATTTATTTCCCTGTGAGGAAAAGATGTCACCTAAAATCTTCCAAAATGCTTTTTGAGGTCCAAAATGTAGGAAAGGGTATAATTTAGCCTGACCTCTTCCCACTGGTAAATTGAGATTCTAACCACTAGGTTAAACAGTTGTGAACCTACTGTATTCCTAAAAAACCACCCTAACATGTTTCAGGGGCATGCAGTGGTATCAGCAATGTACTTCAGGCTGCACAGTTCAAAGCAAACCCAGATAAGTCAATAGATCAAATAAGACACAAGTAGTTCAGCTTAAAACACAGTAATGAAAAGGCAAAGTAGGGATGATGTTTTGCTTCTGAATAACAGCGTGCAAAGCTCTCAAGTATATGACACTAAAAACCCCTTGGCTTTATAGTTATTGCAAATTAATATCCTATTGAAATTTGAAATAATGTATAAAATGAATGTCTCCAGAGAAGGGCCATGAGGATGATTAGAGGGCTGGAGCACCTCTCCTATGAGGACAGACTGAAAGAGTTGGGGCTGTTCAGTCTGGAGAAGAGAAGGCTCCGAGGTGACCTTATTGTGGCCTTCCAGTATCTGAAGGGGGCTACAAGAAAGCTGGGGAGGGACTTTTTAGGCTATCAGGTAGTGACAGGTCTAGGGGGAATGCAATAAAGCTGGAAGTGGGGAGATTCAGACTGGACATAAGGAAGAAGTTCTTCACCACAAGAGAGGTGAGACCCAAGAATGGGTTTCCCAGGGAGGTGGTTGAGGCCCCATCCCTGGAGCTGCTTAAGGCCAGGCTGGATGAGGCTGTAGCCAGCCTGATCTAGTGTGAGGTGTCCCTGCCCATGGCAGCAGGGGGGTTGGAACTAGATGATCCTTGTGGTCCCTTCCAACCCTGACTGATTCTATGATTCTGTATGGAAATCAATAGAGTCTACTAGTACCTTTGTTACAAATCTACATTAATTTACTGACACACAAGCCTGCACAGAGACTTAGTGTTTGACTTGATCCTGACAATGAGGAGGATGGGCATTAGGAGGACTTGGCACATCTTAAGAGTCAGCAATCATTTGCATAGCTGGCATTTGCAGTGGGGTTTCAGGTTCTACAGCCACAGACTCTTTAAAAGGGTCAGTGGCAGCTTGGAAGAGATACAATCCCTCTTGGATTGTACAGTTGGGAAACACTGTATTTTCTAACAGGCTGGACAGACTGGTAAGGAGAGATTCCTCAAAGAACAAATGTGGAAGTTTTTGGTGTGGTAGGCAAGCCAAAAGTGAGGGTGGTGGGAACAGAATTTCAACAAAACAGGACTTAATTGGAATGTGCTTCAAGCTTAAGCACACAAAGAAAGAATTGCTTGAAGAACAGTTTTATGGAGGAAGCTCTCAGGCTTATACAAGGGAAGCAGCACACTTGGGTGCCTCTGAAATGCCTCTACACTAATGGATGCAGAATGAACAGGAAGAGTTGTACAGCCTCTATATTTAAAGGTTTCAAGACCTGACTGGCTAAAGCCTTGTGCATCCAGGGCTGAATTTGATGTTGTACCTGCTTTCAGCAGGAGGTAAAGAGACTTCAGCTCCTCTCAGGCTGAATTGATTTGGTGATTCATACCCACAGCTTGCATCATATTAAAGAGGTTTAAATACTGATGTTTTCAGGCAAACTGTTCCTTCACAGGCAATAATTTATAGTTAATAGAGTGTAAGATTGACCTCACCTACATAGAGCCAGCTAAAACTTAGATTCTCAGTTTAAACTTATTTTCTAGTCTCCCTTTAATTAGTATGAGTTTCTCTACATATATATGATAATGAAGTATCTGTAATGGATAATCCATTTTATTTCTAGATCAGAATTTTGGGTACATTTGAATGAATTATTCTCTGAAGTTGTCTGTGTGTCTTCATTTGTGGCTGAAAGCTGGCCTAGTTGTATTTGTCTCTATGCTTAGGTTAAAGATGTCCGTTATTAAGTACAAAGAGTACTGCCCTGAGTTTAAGATGTTCTGCACACCAAGTATCTTTAGGTAATAAATGTGCCAAAGAGCTTTCCAAGTCCCAGCTGGATGAACCTTTGGGCAACTGGTCTGACCTCAGACCTGACTCTGCTTTTAGCAGGATTTTGGACTAGGGATCTAAATTCCCTTCCAAATTAAATGATCTTATGAATGAATGATCAAGCAGATGATGGGGTAATTTGTATTGCAGAGTATTCTCTGGTGAATGACTTGGAATCTGTAATCAGGCCATATCAGGTTAACTTTCAAGTACTTATTAACAGTCTATAGCTTTCTGTTATATTTAAAAATATATATGTATATATTTGAGATTTCTTTTTTGTGTAAAGACACCCAATTTTCTCACACAGTGATAATAAAGTGATATTTTAAAGCTATTTCAAATTGCTGCTTTCACTATTTGATCCTTGTTTTCCTGCCAACAGGAAATGTGCAAATGGGCTGTGCTGCTTTTTTGCCTAGAGCAGCTGTGCATCTGAAATGTGAAAAAAACATTCTCTCTGGGTGCAGATTTCACTTTTAGGGAAGCTGATAAAGCAAACATATTGCAATGGAGAAAGAGTGTGTTTTAGAGTAGTCCTGTGTTATCAGCATATCATTTCACCTGTCCTCTAATCTTGATCATAACTGCTACATTAGTCAGTGTCAGAACACATCATAGGCTACACTAATTTTTTGTTTGTTTGCTTGTTTTGTTTGTTTTATATCTCTGCTGTTTTGATGTTCATTGGGGGAAATAAGAATTCATTATGTCATAACATGTGAAGGTTTTTACATCAGGTAAAATATTAAGTAGACAATATCCAGAAAATATCAGTTTTCTAAATCTTTGTTCTTTTAAGTGCTATTTTATAGCCATCTATTAAAAGATTTATTTGAATTCGTGCTAGAGGACTGACTCAGAAGCAAGAGAATAAGGAAACACAAAATAAAATAAAACAAATTTCTTCCTTATATTGAAAAAAGTAGGTTGTTAAGGTACAAACACTATAGAAATTACTGTGGTAATGTCCAATGACAGAATGAAGGAATTGTAAAAAGTATGGAGTATTGAGGCTAACCAGCTAGTTTCATGGTGAATTGGTGATTGACAGGAAAATACAATTCTGATAACCACCACCAAAAATTAGCATTTCCCCTGAAGAAAGGAAAGTGATGTGATTTAGAAAAACATGTAAATTCTGGTGGGCATTTTGGTGGTAACTGCTTACAAAGCTTTTGAGCAATATCCTTCATAACTTGTTTGATAGCCTGTAAGAACTGTTATATCACATATAGGGGAGTCACATGCAAGTGCTTTTTCATATGAACAAGGGCATCAGAATGATTCTAAAAGTCCAGATCTGAACTGGAATCTCTTAACTGCTGGGCTGTACAGTATTCTCTTTCTGCTGTTGGAGTTTCTCCATTTAGTATACACCAGTATTATAGCAATTATTTCAGTGCTGTGGTCATCAAGCTGCAGAGTTAGTGCCTCTCTTTTTGCTGTAATATATATTCACATTACTAATGTATTCCTTTTCTTTTATTAAAACTGCTCAGAAATAAAATTTAAAAGAGACTACATAAAGTTATTCCTCTCAGGTAAAATATTGTACTTAATTAAATTTTTTTTTTTTAAAACCCTGCAACACTATATGAATTCACTCTCTCCTCTTTTCTCATTTTGTTCAATATAAATCAGATTCTTGGTGATGGTGTTTTTACCTTAAGAAGTGGAAGTTACCCTATTGTTAGGTAAAAGCCTATGATTTATTACTCATTAAAAACATAACAAAACAAAAAACCTGAGAAACAATTAGCTCAGAAATCTCTCTCTCTCAAGAAATAAATCTTATTTGTTTAGAGTTTCTAATTTTTGTCTTCTTTATTCTACTTAAGTGCCTTAGTAGCATGTAGGTATAATGATTCCTTCCTAGCTAGGTCTTTTGATTCAATTTCATGTCCACATCCTGATTCATGGCTTGATCAATCACTTTTTTTTTTTTTTTTATTGACACCCTGTCTTCACAGGCATTCCTCACTTTCTGATTCTTCTTGGGTCTGTATCTGAGACAAATCCAGCACAATCTCAGTGTATTTTTAGTGTATTTGTGTCTTCCCATTGAACAGCTCTGAAAAATATCAGTTCTAGCATAATGTGATGTCTTTTCATAAGAGATCATGCTGTCCTCAACTCCCAGCTTTACTTTCTAGCACATTTTTTCAATAATTCCTTTTACAGATCTCACAGTACTAGCTATTAATCCAATATGGCATCTCTGCCTTTTATACATCCCCTCTTAGAAGTCATATAGCATGATCAAAGCAGAGCTTTGAAAAAAAATTTTCAGGTCTTTCATCTAGTTCCTAACTCACAGAAGTGTGAAGTTTCTGCCCACTGCTTGTAGTGTCTAAATAAAAATGTTCCTAGTACTCTTGTTCCACATGATGATCTGCTCAAGACAAAATTGTGCTGTAGGGAAGTGACAAAGAAAACAAGGCTGTGAATAAAATAAATACAATCCACTCCAAACCCTGCTGTTCTCAATAGTCCTTGAACATTCTTCCTTTAGACAAAAAAAAAAAAAAAAAAAAAAATCCTGCCACAGCTAAAGTACTCAACCCTAAACAATTTCAGCACCTCCTAGTGCTAGCATTTTGTCAGAAGCCAGAAGACTGAAATGATTACACAGCTACTATGCCAGCAACATTTTCCAGGGAGTGGGATGAAAACAGTTTCTGAAATGTGCCATTCAAGCGACCTTCTTAGTTTGCCTTTTGCGTTGCAGCAAAGTAATATTGATGTTCACTCTCTTTTCCAGACAAGGAAAAAATAACTCAAATGAAAATGAGTAGCTTCTTCACCATCAGAAATACCATAGGTTTCATAAATTGTTTCATTAGCCTTTTAAATTAATTGACATAGAGTTTAATTGAAATGTTATCTAACAAAAACATTTTGTTACCGTAGTACCTTAAATGAAATTTCACAGGCGTAATGGAATGTGGGGAGTAGAAGATAGAAGAAGATACAAAAATCATCAAATTCCATTTCTGTGATAATAATTCTTCAGTTAATTCTTAAAAAGCTGGCACAGTGTTTAGAGTGTTGTAAGTTCAGCCAGCCATTGCTAAATGAATTTATACTTGAAGGCTACTCTCAGGCAGAATTTTGTCCCTTCTTCTTTAAAGCATGTTATATGAAGTCAGAAAATTTTTCACTATATTTCAGAATTTGCAATATGAGAATGAGACTTTTAGATTTCCTATTTCAAAATTATATTTTTATCATTCATTGCAGTGAAAGTATTGTCTATAACACATATTCAGCTACTATAGAGAATTAATTAATTTCATTAATTTATTTATCAGATAAGGATTTTTTCTTTTTTTTTGCATCTAAAACTATTTGGTGCTATTGTGGCTGTCTCAGTACTCTTTGCTGTTCTTGCACACCTGATGTTATGAGCCATTGAAAAAAAAGCCAGTGGACAAAAGAAGATAGAAATTTTCAGTTGATTTCATTGTCATCTGTCTTTATCAGGCTACAGCACGGGAGCTATAAATACAGAGGTTCCATAGAAAATGGTGCAGGATGTGGAACTAAATGTTAAATAGCCTATGACACATCAACCAAAGAGACACTTAACAGCCCATTCTATAAAGTGAGAAAAAGAAATCTCAGAAGAGTGGCACTTTAATAAAGTTCCAGCCTTGTGTTTTCAGTATCAAATACGTGAGCAATACTTAATGTAAAATTCCTGAACATCTCCATCTCTGATAAATAATAAAAAAGGTAATGGTAAGTCTAGACAAGGTCAAATAATTTAAGTGCATGAGAAAATTAGCTTTTTTTATACAAGAAATCACCATCAAATATTATTCTCTACAGATGATTTCTCCTTTAAAATAACTTCTTGTCAAGACAGGAGGGGAAATGCCTCAAAATTAGTTGTGAAAGTTTCCCACTGATCTCTCTTTTGAAGGAAAGAATTGTCCCAGCATTATAAGGAAATTTTATGTTTTTGGTATGAAAGTTTCTTAACAGTAATTGCTTTTAAAGTTTTCTGCTGTATCTTATGCAGAATTTTTTTCCAAGCTAGGTCTGTAACTTAGGAGAGCATTCTGCATGTACTCAATGTACTCAGAACCAGCTAATAATAGCGTTTTAAAATCAGTATATTTTAGGAGTTTTGTGTCATCCTTTTGTCTGTCTGTTTGTTTTCCTAAAAGGAACATAATTAAAGTTACTCAAATTCATAACCAAGTGATTTTGTTCCATTTTCATAATACAGTGTTTTTATTGTCTTGCCTTTTATAATCTATAATAGATAATGTAATGCAGAATACACTTAGATATTCACCTTTAATTGCAAGGTGTGTTTAAATTTTATTTTAATGGCACATATGGGTATTGAAGATTGTGTAGAGCAGTATTGTCACAAAAGCATAGCTGTGTTCCCAGGGCAATGAGGGATCAAGAACCTATCAATATCCACATGGATGCATTCAAAAGCTATTCAGACTTAGTAACTCCTGCTCAGCAGAAACTGCATAATGTAGTTGTCCTCAATTCATTTATAAGGGATGTTTACAGAATCACAGAATTACTGAGGCTGGAACAGACCTCTCAGATCACCAAGTCCAGCCTATGACCTAACACCACCGACCATGTCACTAAGTGCCACATCCTATCTTTCATTAAACCCCTTCAGGGATGGTGACTGCACCACCTCCCTGGGCAGTCCATCCCAGTGCTGACAACCATTTCCATTAAAAAGATTTTCTTCATGTCCAGCCTAAACCTCCTCTGGCACAGCTTGAGGCCATTCCCTCTCATTCTACAATTAGTTACTTGTGAGAAGAGACCAGTACCTACCTGTCTACAACCTCCTTTCAGGTAGTTGTAGAGAGCACTATGGTCTCCCCTCAGCCTCCCTTTTTGAGCTCAGCCCCAGGTCCCTCAGACACTCCTCATACATATATGTCTTTGACCTGTATCATGAAGAAGGGCCTAGTTTCATAGCCAGCATTGGATTTTCCTGATTTTTCACATCTATATGTTTTGTAGATCTATTTTTTTCCCATTGGAACAACAGTGTGCTCTTGTGGCCAAGAGAGCCAATGGAATGTATCAAGAAAGGTGTGTCCAGCAGGTCTAGGGAAGTTCTTCTACCTCTCTACTCTGCTCTGGTGAGACCACACCTGCAACACTGTGTCCAGTTTGGGGCTCCCCAGTTCAAGAGAGACAGAGACCTGCTGGAGAGAATCCAATGGAGAGCCACAAGGATGATTAGGGGACTTGAGCATCTCCCCTGTGAAGAGAGACTGAGATCTCTCGGGTTTAGTCTGGAGAAGAGAAGACTGAGAGGGGATCTGATCAATGTCCATAAATATCTGCGGGGTGAGTGTCAAGTGGAGGGGGCCAGGCTCTTTTGAGTAGTTCACAATGATAAGACAAGGAACAATGGGTTCAAACTTGAACACAGAAGATTTCACCTCAACATGAAGAGAAACTTTTTTACAGTGAGGGTGACAGAGCACTGGTTCCCCCAGGGGGGTTGTGGAGTCTCCTTCTCTGGAGGCTTTCAAAACCCACCTGGATGCATTCCTGTGCAGATTACCCTAAGTGATCCTGCTCTGGCAGGGAGGTTGGACCTGATGATCTCTTGAGGTCCCTTCCAACCTCTGATATACTGTGATACTGTGATTGTAAGAGCATAACATAACCATAAATGATACTTTAAAAAAAGAAAGAAGAAAAAAAGCAAACTTTGTTTTCTATCATTTACCAGTTAATTTATCGAAGTGTTCATCCGCTACAGCATGTGGTCAGATTTTGGGCTAGTGGGTCTTTATCACAAAGTTTCTTTCTGGCTACAGGTGAGTTGCTTAAAGTAATCCTCTAGTCTCTGGCTGATGAAGAGACATTCATCTCTTCAAAAATTCATCTAATTTCTCTTCGACACTTACTTTAACTGATGGAATAGGCAAGCTGACAAGCCACCTTTCTTCAGCTGACATATACATATTCATTATGAGCAGATTAATTTGTAGATTGGAGTACAGTAGTATTTTATGCCAAATCATGTTACAAGGCTTAGTTAATTAATTAATTATTACAAAAGCACTTTAAGAACCCTAGAGAGAAGACATTATAAAAGTGTGTGATGTTATTTTAATAATTTTCCATTTAGCAGAGTGGAATGAATTACTTTGAGCTCTCAGATTCGTGGGATTCATTAAGGACTGTTGCCTGCATTACAGAAAGTACAGTTTCCACTTCCCTTCTGCTTGGCAAAACTCTGGCTTCCAGCTGTCCTCTAGTAGAAAGAGAACTCAGTAGATTTTTATATATGAGTTTTGAAATGTTACCAAAATATTTTAGAAGAGTAGACAGTAGCTAATTTCATTTTGTCAGAATGCCTGGGAAGCTGTTATGGAGAGAAAAAACTGTGTGAGTTTTAATGAAAACAGAGAGATCTGGAGCAAAACATTGTGCTGTGTGGAAAGCCTTGGACTTTCAGTAGATTACCTGACTATATGGATAGAGCTTCTCAGTGCAATGCTGCTCTAGCAGTTTGATTAACCATTGGGAAAAGTAACGATTTTGTGATGGAGCATCTTCTAAATGGGTTGTCAATTTCTGCTTCAGTTATAACTTTTTTTTGCATAATGGCAGTTAAGTATTTGACTTCACTGAACTTCCTAACTTCCCACCTGAGTTTTGGGTTTGGGTTTTTTTTTTTGTTTGTTTGTTTGTTTTTGTGTTTTTTTTTTTTTTGGTGTGTGTGTGGAGGAAGAGGGCTATTGTCTTTTGTACCCTCTGTTTAAGACATGTTATTGTTTTTTTAAACACATTTCAGGACAAGAAAGGGTTTTTGTCTTATGATCTGTAGAGTTTTTTAACAACACAAGCTGTAAAAAACCCTCAGCTATAAGGAAAAGAAATGTAGGAATAAGAAAATAGAAATAGAAAATTATATTTTTTGCACTCCCATTTTCCATTGCTTGATTTAAGGCTTACTGAATTTTCTGTTCAGAAGTTGATCCTGAGGTTGGACGCATCATGCATACATTAAAGTACCTTTAAAGTGAGGTATCCAGATGGGAAAAGAAAAAAGAAATAAAAATCACAATTAAAATTTTAAATCAGTAACTTTGAAATTATTTTCTTACTGATTTTGCAATAGGTGTAGAAAGAGATGGAACACTCTTACTACTTTCAAAACATGCTAGAAAATGCGTGAAACTGGAACACTGTCTTGACCTGAATGAAAAGAAATTGAATTGTAATCTGACAAGAAATATATATATATATTATATAAATATATATTTATATATAAATATATATAATTATTATTATAATATATATGTGTGTATATATATATATATATATATATATTCTATGTATATATGTATATTTATATATAGATATTTATGTGTGTACATATATAAAGCCCCAAGAGTCCCACCCTGGTAAGTGTATGTTGCTTTCTTTTCCTGGACAAGTATCACCCTCTCTCATTTGCTTGTGTAAGGGGACTGCCATAAACTACAATCAGCAACTTCTAGAAAAGATATTACCTGCAATATAGTGGTGTGAGCTGTAAAATAATGATGTCTAAAACTATGCTTCTCACATATTTTCTCTGCATATTGAAATGAGAATGTCAGGACATATTAATTCAGTGTTTTACTCTGCACCCTGACAGTATATTTCACGTGAAACAGCACTGCTGTTTGAGGCATAAGAAAAAAAAAAAAAAAAGACATTCCAATGAATTGAAAATGCACTTACTTTTTTTTTAAAAAAATAAATGAGCTGTGTATTTGTTCTTCATGGTAATCTTTAAGAGCTTTGCAGTGAGCTGTCTTTTTTTTTCAGCTGCCATCTGCATGTTCCTAAACTCATTCAGAATGTCATACTTTTCTGAACAGAAAGCCCCATAAGGTCATTTTCTGTCTTACAGCTTTGCACTTAAAAGATTTGGCATATCTGCATTAGCAAAATGTGAAACATTTCACCCAGAATAAATTTCCTGTCAAATGACAATTCCTATCTATGCAAAGCCCAGCTTTTGTTTATGTGTCAAAGGACTGATTATTTGTAGATTACCTGAAGCCTAGACAGGTGTCTTAAAGTTTTTCAAACAGAGAATAGGAACTAGGCAGTTAGGAGTGGAAACCAGCCGTGAACCTGCTTGACAGAATAGTTTTTAAATTGTCCCAGGAATTTTACATATGTTTTTTTCTTACTTTATTATCTCAAACTCTGAGAGAGTAGCACAGGTTTTTAGAATGTTAAGAATGTGACCAGAGCTGTGTTCACTAAAGAAGCATTGCGTTTATGTTTGCCTTTTTTCTTAGTTTCTCTAGGAGTGTGTTGTTTTTACTCTGAGAATAGTTTCACCATTGACTTTCATTTATACAGTGGAGAGCTTTGGACCAACATCAGGCAATGCAGAGACATGTCGTGAAAGTCTAGGCATGTCTCAAAGATCTTTCAAGGTGAAATGCTTAGGAAGCAGAAATACAGATGCATAAAGAAGAAAAGCAACCTGTGGAGATCTCATAGAAGGCAGGAGTATAACCAAGATTTCATGCTTTAGACAATATTTATTCTTTCAGCAAGTTATTTTCTAGCTGCAAGGATAGACAAGATTCTCTCTTGTTGATATGATCAAATTATTTGTGAGTGGAAAATACGTGTCTAGGAAAAGAAGTAAGAAGCCAGAAAAAGGAGAGATTTTTACAAAGAGTAAAAAAAAAAAAAAGACACAAAGACAATCCAAAGTTAAAAACTAATTAATGTTCAGTGATATCAGTTTTTTAAGAGGACATGAAATCCACAGTCCTAACTAGAGGACAGAAAAAACTTTTGAAGTGTTCATCTATCTTACAAAAGAAAATACTTTTCTCAGATTTTGAGTGCTTTCTTTTGCTAATATTAGATCTAAATACATGTGTGTTCAGCATCCCTCCATTGTGCTTCACATACACATGAGGATCTTGCAAACAATCAGAGGTTATGCCTCCAATGTTAGATAATGCAGGTTAATTGTCCAACACTGCTCACCAGAGCACTGACAGTAGTTCATGTTATATACATCTCTATGTGTAACAACCTCCCCATGTTTGTGGAAGAAAACCTGGAAGACAATGAAATGAAGTTAGGAAGGAAGGTGGTGCTTGATATTACATCTTCCTTATTCAGCAAAAAAACCTTCCAGCATTACTAAAGAGTTCTATGTAATCTTTTTGTGGTGTCTAATTTCTGTGTGAGGCTGATTTCACTACAGACCAATGAGCCATTGACAAAACACATCTACACTTTCTGTTCAGCACAGTGTCTGCCAAGTCTTTTAATAAAACAAAACAATTACTGGAGGTAATTTTTCTTGTCAGCAGTGTATGGATTCAGGAAGGAGAGATGGAGAGTTACAGTGCAGCATCAGGTGGTGGGCTGGAGAGATATGACTGTTAACTGGGAAAATATGGACACAAATGAATGGTCCTGGTTTGGAGATAGGCAAATAATGTTTATGTTGATAATTTCTGCATAACATAACGCATTAAAGAGTCAAATGGAGCTTCCTGTCATCTCAGGCCTTGTCAACAGCATACTTTACAGAGAAGAGAATCTGCCCCAAGCAGTCCTGTGATAGTTCTGTGGCAGAGTGCAACAATTACCTGCTGTTCTCAGTAATTAAAATATTTTTTATCCAACCACCCAGCCTATAAAGTCTCAGTTTAAGTACATCACGTGAGATAGCATTGAAAACCTTGTGGTATTTTGACTATTCTACCTAGTTTATTACAGAGAGTGTTCAGTAGAACTTCAATTTCCATGTCACGCTGCATGGACTTTTCTCTAGAACTGTGTTTGTAGGAGCACATGCTGAATACTCTTTCAAATTTTAAAAGAACTGGATCCAGTTGGAGCCATAATTCAGGATGAATGCTCAACAGGTCATCCAGAATGTTAGAATTTTAGCTTTTGTTTCTTGTTCTGGACTTGATTTGCTACTTGATTTTATAAAACTGTTGCCAATTTGGAGCTGATATATTGTAAGTACATTGATGTTGAGAAGCAATGAATATCTAATGTTTCTAATATTTATTTTTGATGTTCATTTTTTTAGGCCATCACAATTTTCTAGTTCTGCTTTAAACTGTGGAATTAATTTCTAACATGTTTTGGTTTTGTTTCATTAATAAGTTGTGTGAAATGCACATCTTGCTGTGGAAATATGATCAAGAGAAGCCATGTTGCTTTTGGAATAAAGGAGTATTAGGAGATATCTTTCTTAAGAACAGGAGTTTCAGAAAATCCTTTCCAGCTTTGTTGTAATTGTAAAGAGTCCTGATGAGACTAAAGTACCTGATTTAGTCACAGAAGTCTCTTTAGTGTCTTGCCGTTGCTTAGGTATCTTACAATAACTTTAAAAGTTAAAAGCAACAAATTAATTTTAGCATTTGTGGGCAATCCATGCAGAGGGGTTTTGCTTACATGTCTTGAATTCCTAAGAAGGCACATTTAAGCTTTTTTTATTCCCATAATTTCTGAAATACAATTGTATCATTGCCCAGAGAGGTAGAGAAAAAAATACTCAAGCTGAGCAGAGGACATTCAAATGTATTACTTTTTCATCGATTCATGCTAGACAGCTAGGGAAATGTGTTTGAACAAGTCCAACTACTGAGAAAAAAAAAAGAAAACTGGGAAAAAACTAGAACAAAATAATTCAAGCATTTTCTTGATGCAAGGAAAGCCTAACTTTTTCAGGTTTTGGCCTGAATACAACAAAATAAATGCACATTATACTAAGACATTTCATAGGATGCAAAAACTATCTTCCTCTTCACCCATTGTTTTCAATAATGCTTTCTCATCACTGACCTATATTGAGAACTTTATGTGTATAATGAGCAATATCTATGTATGCAATATCTTAAAGACCAAGGTTGGAGTTCAGGCCTTCTACCTTACACCTGAAACAAGACTTTATTTTTGTCCATCTTACTCCAGTGTTAAAAAGTTAAAAGTGAAAACTTACTTATTTTAGGAAAAACAAAATTTATGTTCTTAAATATAAAAAATGAAGGTGCTTGCAAACAAGCATTTCTTTTCTTCTAAGTGGCATTATCAGACAGGATAATAATGTGGTGAGTGGGGCGAATATGTTTCATTTGCATCAATGTTGTTCAGGTCCAGAATAAAGATTAATGTCAATAAAAGAAAATATGTGTGGTTCATAATGCTTCCCCCCCCCCCCCCCCTATTTCTCAATGTTACTGAGTTTCAAGGACATACAATGAGGAAACAAAAGTCCATGAAAGGAAATTTCCAATAACATGTTTTTAATTTGTTATTGAGGTTTAATGGCTGTGTTGTTAAAGAAATATATGCAGAATGATATGATTAGAATGAAATGTAATGGAAGAAACCCTATAATGTGTGTATGCTTCAATCATATCCATGAAGGAATTTCAATCCTCTTCTATCTTGACTTTAAATCTGTCTCTTCAGACATGCACATTGATTTTGAAGATGTTGCAGCACTAGGCGTGAAACATTCTTGATTCTTTTAAGTGCTGTCACTGAGATTGATAAGGCACATTATGGTTTGGAGGCCATTTAACTTTTGTGAACCTGACAGTCTTTCCCTGGAGGAAGGGGAAAAATAAAACAGAAGACAAATGTGATGGACCTTAGATGTGCTCAGGATTATTTTGTGTATGAAATGCAGAGGTTATCTGACATCAAATCTCTTTTCGTTTTTTTTTTTTTCCTTTTAAAGCTATGAATTTCAGACTTAGTCTTTGGAATAAAAATTATAATGTTTTCAAAACTTCAGTGTCAGGAATCAAGTCGTGCTGATTGATAACACATAAAATTTGGACATAATTGTCTGAACAGAAGACTGCATCAGAGATGTCTCACTGACCTCTTCCCTTTTCCAGGCAACTCTAAGGACATAAGCAACCAGTAATTAGAACAGAAACTTCTACATGCTCTTTAACCCTGCAATAGAAAACTAGATGGTGGAGATGCATTTATAGTTTTCTTGTAGAATGAAAATCAATGAAGTTCCTTTTTCCAGGTTTGCAACGAAATTCCTGCTCTGCACCAGGGACAAGATGACTATGTACTGGTTATTTCATATCTGAATCTACTGTGAAAATCGGAGACAAAGGTCAACAGATGATCTAAATCAAGCACTAAATTGAACATGAGTAAAATTAAGGAAAAAAAGAAAGCCTCACAAACACCATGAACCCATGCCTGCAGAATTAACTAGACATATTTTGACAAGCTTCTGCTAAGAGACAGAACTCAACTCAGTTGCCACAAATATCCGTAATGCTTTTGATGCCCAAGAGCATTCAAGTCAACTGTCCAGTGCTGACAGCTGTGGCTCAGGACCTAACAAGAAGTACACACTTGCCTGCTATGGCCTCTAGAGACAGAGGGAGACACCATCAGGCAAAAAATATTACACTGAAAAATTATGTTTGGGGAACTGAACGGGTTCTGGGAGTCTCAATGGGCAGCACCTTCCATCTGCAACCCAAAGCTCAGGTTAGGAAAGAAGTTCAGTCCCAGTTGTATGATCCATGTGTAATTTTAGCCACTTCAAATGCATTATTAGCAAATGGATGCCTATGGACACTGGTTTTGCCTCCCTTTCTGATTCATGGGCCTGAAGAACACCTGAAAGTGTCAGTATTTTTGAACTGTCAAAATGTTGTACCACAATACGGCTGGGACAGTCACTGATTTCAACATAGAAGCTCCTCAGAATATTTAGTCTTAAAGTTATGTAAAGCTCACTATTTAATTTCTGGGTTTGTTGTTTTATGCAGCTCAGCTTGGCAAATTTATTGTTTCGGGATACATTGTGTAACTTTCACAAAGACATTGGAATATAATTGCATCAAAAAGTAGGTAAAGTAGGTGCTGCTTTATCTACATTTGCAGAATAATTAATATTCTGTGTAATACTAATTGAAGAGCTAAAATTCAATTAAATGACATAGTTCAACAATTGTAAATAGAAGCAATAAAATGTATTAATTAAAAATGTGATGGTTTCTCTTTTTCTGATACTAGAGTGCTGTAAAAAAGAAATGCTATTATACAATGATTAATTTATTCAGAACCTTTCTTAGTTGAGGTAATTATATTCATCCATGGTCTGTCAATACAATTTACTATCAACTGTTGCTTTATATCAGCTGGAGTGAGTACAGCTGCATAGACAGTTATTGTCATTTGAAATACTGGAATGTTTTTTTCTGGAAACAAGAAACCAAGAATTATTGTTTATTATTTTGCTAAATTTAATTTATTGTAGCTTCTTTTAGTTTTGTGCTTTCTTGAATTAAATATATTGGTATAGTTCTGCTCTGCTGTATTTATTTTCTGCTCTGTGATGTGGGAAAGTGCTCTGTAATTTTGCAATTTTACTACCTAAGGATAAATCTATGCAGAAACATAAGTTTCTGTAAAATTGGAATTGTAAGTGGGGCCCTCAGTACTGAGGTTTAGAAGTGCTATGCAATCTTTGAAATATTTATTCCTGATGAAAATTGTAAGTTAAAAGACACATTAATCATGATCTTGGAGGATAGCACCGTACCCAAGTTCCTCATGTCTGCACAGGGTAACAAACCTGGAGTTACCACCTGCAATCAAACACAGGGACAGTCTCAGGTACATGTGGAACACCCATTCCAGGACATATGGATTATTGCATGTGTAAGTGAAACAGAGTATTACTTCACTGAGGCATCTGTAGGTTACCCATATATGAAGTAATAGTATATAGAGAAGGTATCACCAGGATCCAGCCTTTTTATTACAGAAAGGATTTAGTCAAGGTTGTGGAACACAATAACACTGGTTAGAAGAAATTTGGTATACATCTCTCAGACTCCCAATGAGTATGATTTTCTGCCACAATCTCACTCTTACATGGACCTAGACACTACTTTTGGAAGATATTCTTGAAAAAGATATGGATTTAATAATTGTGTATGACTCATAGATTCTGTCTCACTGCACCAAATAATTTCATTTGAAGTACCTCTTCATGGTTAATAGAATTGAATGGCATGGTTAACAATCCCTTTACCCAAGTTAAATAAATAATATCTTAGGCTGTGGAAGTCCCAGGTTTAATTTTTTACTACCCTTACATGAACATGAAACTATACTTCTCCCAAGTCCCTTAAATTTGAATTCTGGATGAGTAGTTTTCACAGATATTGCTGCTGACAGTGTTTTATGTTGTGTGAAGTACGTGAGTTTACATTGGACTAGATACTGTCAAGTAATTATTTTAAGAAGTTGAAACAGATGTTAAGACTAATATACTGAGGGAAATAAGGGAGTAGGTAAGTCTACTTTGTACAAGTGGGCTGTGAAGTCCTCTGGCATTTCCCAGAAGCATCAGCCCTACTAACAGCAGAATGACAGTCATGCATGCTAATGAGTCCAGTGCTTCCATACAAAGTTCAGACACAGTCCATCTGCACAATGAGCTTGTCTGGAGTTTTAGTATCCCAGTTAAGAGTTTTGTACACATGCTGGGTACTTTCACCAAATCTGTCTTGTAGTGCTGTGAGAGTATTCAAGTTGTAGTCCTTTTAGAAGCTGTCAATAAAACATTTGTCCTTTTTGTGATCTGTTTAGAACATGCCACGGACCACCACTGTTCCTCTTATTTCAAAACAGCCAAAGGACACCAGAGAATTTCATTCTATTAACTACCAAAAAGACTTTTAGTCACTAGAGATCTAACCTGCTGATTAAAGAACATGGATTCCCACAAGCTATTGATAATTTTCATGAACTTGCCAATACCCCAGAGAATTTTCTGGATTTGGTGTGGTCTCACAGCCTAACTAAGGCCCTTCAAACTATAGCAAAGTACTGCTATAAATATATGATTAATTTTAACTGATTAATCATTGCATACAAGTCGGTGTTGTCATGGGATTGTGTAGATAGATTTTTATTTTTCAGTCACATCACAGACTGAGATGTCTGAGTTCATTAGGTATGGTAAGGTGTACTTCAGGATTCTTATTAATTTTCCCTTCCTATTTCTTGTAGTTTTTATTACCACTCTTCTAAATGTGAAGAGTTACTCATGCATTCAACAAATAAAATGAAACTCCTCAATATGTGACAATAGAAAACCAGCAGTTAGTGTCTCTAATTTAGCATGGGCTGGAAAACCACATGGAGGACATTGTAAAGGTAAGAAAGAAAATGTTAATGGAGTGGGAATTACAGAACTTTAATATAATTATAGGAATTAGATTTCATTGAAAGGATCACATCTTAAGTAGCATAAGTCTTGATATTAGTAATAATTTTCTTTTTGGTTTTGTTTGTTTGCTTATTTGTTCTATAATATTCTTCTAGGCTAAAAATTCTTTACTTCTTAGGTATACCATAGATGATTTGAATAAAGTACCTCCGATATAAAAAATATAATTAAAAAAAAAGAAAGCTCAGAAAAATTATAAAATCTGAAAGCATTCTGGAATCTGAATAATAAAAAATGAACAGGTTATTGAAAATAAGGGTGATTTAGAATGCAGGAGTGTTTCATTAAAGCCAGCAAAGAAACTAACATTATATTGAAGAAGAGTAGTATAGCAGCTGAGTAGAGATGGGGAAGATAGTATTTACCATTACTCCCTGAAAAAATACTCAACTTACTAAATCAATTCAGACATAGTTCTGTTCATTCCACCAGTATAGGAATCATCAGTTATATATTCATCAGTGAGATGGTTAAACTCATTTTAAAATTTAACTATTTATTTTTTTGTGCTGCAGTTACTGGGAGACCATATTTGACTCTTATAGTCAAATGAAAACCACCCTAGCAGATGAATAAACTATCAGCACCATTTACTTACTGAGCAATGCATAACATCAGGCTCCCTGGGGTGGTTGAGGTCCCATCCCTGGAGATATTCAAGGTGAGGCTCAACAGAGCTCTGGGCAACCTGATCTGGTTGAGGATGGCCCTGCTTACTGCAGAGAGGGTTGGGCTAGATGACCTTTGGAGGTCCTTGCCAACCCAGACCATTTTATGATTCTACGGCTCTGTGACTGCATTATGCCCGAGAAAATGTAAACAGGTATACTTGTAGAGTATTCTGTTATCAGCGTGAAACATACACACTTATGGTACAAGCTGGGACAGAAATTAGTCCTGTTTCCAGGTATGCTGGATTCACAAAATCACAGAATTAACCAGGCTGGAAAAGACCGTCAAGATTATCAAGTCCAACCTATCACCCAACACCATCTAATCAACTAAACTGTGACACTAAATGCCTCATCCAGTCTTATTTTAAACACTTCCAGGGATGGTGACTCCACCACCTCCCTGGGTAGCCCATTCCAATGGCTAATCTCTCTTTCTGGGAAGAATTTCTTTGCAACATCCAGCCTAAACCTCCCCTGGTGCAGCTTGAGACTGTGTCCTCTTGTTCTGGTGCTGGTTGCCTGGGAGAAGAGACCAGCCCCCACCTGGCTACAACCTCCCTTCAGGCAGTTGTAGACAGCAGTGAGGTCTCCCCTGAGCCTCCTCTTCTCCAGGCTAAACAGTCCCAGCTCCCTCAGCCTCTCCTCGTAGGGTTGTGTTCCAGGCACTTCACCAGCTTTGTTGCCCTTCTCTGGGCACGTTCAGGCGTCTCAACATCTTTCATGAACTGAGGAGCCCAGAACTGGACACAGTACTCAAGGTGTGGCCTAACCAGATTCAAACACAATCATTTGTGAACCAACTTGATGACTACATCAACAATTATAATTTCAGTGAGGATAATTTATGTTTTAATTATATCACTGTCAACTCTTCTAGTTCACCCTCACATATCTTGCAGGATCAGCTTACTTATTCCCAAATTTTATTTCATACAGAATTATATTGTTGGCTTTTTTGGTCTCTGTGAACTCTGGAACCATTGAAGATGTCAATTCAAACTTGCTGAGGAAAATGGAGGCATTGAGATCAATATACTTAAAAAATTACTTTGATAGCTAAGTATTTTTATTTTTTTGAATAAAGCTCAGTATTTCTGTCCTGTTCATTCTAACTGTATTGAAGTTAAATAGGATCTCACTGCAGTTCTCTATTATTCTGGAGAGGTGAGCCCAAGCCAACCTCATGAAGTTCAACAAGACCAAATGCAAGGTCCTAAATCTGGGTCGGGGCAATCCCAAGCACTGATACAGGGTGGGCAACGAGTGGCATGAGAGCAGCCCTGAAGAAAAGGACTTGGGTGTGCTGGTGGACAAGAAGCTCAATATGAGCCAGCAGTGTGCACCTGCAGCCCAGAAAGCCAACCAGATCCTGGGCTGCATCAAGAGAAGCATAGCCAGCAGGTCAAGGGAGGTGATTCCACCCCTCTGCTCTGCTCTGGTGAGACCCCACCTGGAGTACTGCATCCAGTTCTGGAGCCTCTATTGCAGGAAAGATCTGGAGATGCTGGAACGTGTCCAGAGAAGGGCCATGAGGATGATCTGAGGGCTGGAGCACCTCTGCTATGAGGACAGACTGAAAGAGTTGGGGCTGTTCAGTCTGGAGAAGAGAAGGCTCTGAGGTGACCTTCTTGTGGCCTTCCAGTATCTGAAGGGGGCTACAAGAAAGATGGGGAGGGACTTTTTAGGATGTCAGGTAGGGGGAATGGAGCAAAACTAGAAGTGGGTAGATTCAGATTGAACAGGTTGCCCATGGAGGTGGTGGAAGCCTCATCCCTGGAAGTTTTTAAGGCCAGGCTGGATGTGGCTCTGAGGAACCTGATCTAGTGTGAGGTGTCCCTGCCCGTGGCAGGGGGGTTGGAACTAGAAGATCCTTGTGGTCTCCTCCAACCCTGACTGATTCTATGATTCTGTGATTCTCTGTAAAAGAAATATAATGCAATTTACTTCAAAAACAAACTTGCTAATAATTTAAACAAGTCTAAATAGCTTATATAACTTCTATTTAGTTCTTCTACACTTAATCTAGACCAACCATATCAAAAAACCACATCTTAAAAGACACACTAACAGTATTGGAGTTTTTCCTGCAAATTTTCAGTAGCTCTGAAAAGAAATAAAAATCCAGAAGTACATTTAACACCAAAGATTATTTTAAAATCTATCAGCTTTTTTTTTTCTACGCTAAGAGGAAACCATTTCATGACAGCTCTTAATGATCTTTATAATGATTTTTTTCCCCTATAGGAATTTAATTTTGTTAACTATGAATGCATTTTCATATAAATTTCCATGTGTTGTCTCAAAGTCTGAAGCATGTTTTTTAATTATTGTCTTTTTTTTTTAACAAAAGGGTTGTCTGGGGCAAGTCATTGTTAAAGGAGCATTTGTGTAGAAGGAAAAATTATATTGAGGTCAAGTCAGATATTTCAGTGAATCTGATTAAATTCAAACAGCACCATGAAGATTCACTAGAGGAAATAAATCCTTGTCACATTTGTGCTGAGTGCTGCAGTCTAGTTGGAGATTTACCCTTTGCTATAGATTGAACAGGAAAATAATTCAATTACTTTACTCCTGAGGCCAAATTCTCTAGCAGAGCCACACTGGCATACACACACACAGGAGTACGAGCTAGTTTAGGATATTAAATGGTAAAAGCACCACTGAGAATTATGCTGTTACAGTGTGAAGTAAATATAGTTTAATTTTCAAAACTAAGCAATAGGAGGCAATGTCCCAAAAGAGTGAAGGGTACTTCATGATGTGCTATTTTGTCTCTCCCTAAGTGGATCCTGTGGAGTCAAACACTCAAACTATTTTTTTTTTCCTAGACAGAAACGGAGAGAAGAGTAGCCATAGATTATTTGGTGTAACTCTGTAGGGATCTCTATAATGGATCAAAGGAGTGCAATTTACATACATTCCTCTCTGCAGGTGGCACTAGAAACTGATTATTTTCTGAAACTGGATTCAGAAAGTTATGGATCAGGATCAAAGGCAGAACAGACAGAGTCCTCCTCAGATACTAGCCACTGAAGAAAAGATCTTGTACTTCAAGTTCTTTAATGTCTGTAGGAAACCATTGCTTTCAGTTGACTGGCAAATGCTTCAGAATTAACATTTTTGGCCCCTAATTTATTTTTTTTTTCTCTGTTAAAAGACATTCAGTTTTGGTAGCCAACTAGATGGTTTTGAACTTTGAAATGCAACTGGGTCAGATCAACAGATTGTTACCCAGTTTTACACTGGTTCAATGTGTTTTGCTAGGTGTTTGTGTGTCTACATGCATCCATGTACATGAGGAATAAAAAGAAAACATCAGAAAACAGGCAGGGAAAAACTATTCTGATATGCTCAAGACGTCTATCTAATCACCTATTATTGAACTAGAACACTTTTTCCCCCCTTCTTCAATAATTAAAAATAAGTAAGTGTTGAAAGTAAGTATCAATGATCTTGGAAAAAGAGGACTTCAATGACAACAAGGCTCAAGCATGGTTCCCAGATAGCTGTCATTGTCAGAGCTGTTCTCAATTAGCCTGCCAGAGTGCCATTGCTCTATTATTTCTGTCTGGGATTTGCTTGCTGGGTACAACAGTAACGAAAACCTATCAGAAGAAAAACATTTATGCTTGGAAGGCCTTTACTAATTGCTGGAAAAGTAGGGATACACCTTGGTTTACCTGGGATTGATAGACTTCTCCCAAGTATACTTTTGAACTGTAGTGAACTGGGTGCTTCCCTGAACATTAGTCTGGATGCCATTGGTAACAAAGATGATTTTTGCAGCATTGTTGGGAAGGGGCCCTTTGTTAAAGTTGTACCAGATTCACAGGCTTCTATAAAAATATATATTCATAAGAGGAAGGCTGAAATAATGAATAAAAATAAAAAAAGCAGGATCATCGATACTGTATGTAGCTTGTTTGCTGCTTTGTTTCTTTGCTCAACATACCAAAACATCTTTTTTAAAATGCAGAGTTAACAGCTATGATTGCATCTTTTCAACTGAAGTTCCAGTTGAGGTTTCAGAGAATGATGAACATTTATAAACCTTGAAAAACCTCTGCTCTGACAAAAATGCCTGGTGACACAGTGGTCAGTTATCTGCAGAAGACTACAGCAAAGGATGAAAATGAGGGTGGATCACAATATCTAGTAAAAAAGTAATGCTTAAAATTGGATATCAGATCAAGCTGTTTTTAGTGCAAATCACTTCAAGCAGCTATAGCCTGGACACATTTAATAACATTTTTTTATATCTTTTTAACATGCTTTTAATTAAACAAAAGTAGGTCCTAATTACTTCTGAAGATAGCTGACTAGGAAAAGCAAGCAGTCTGTCCCAGCAAAGGAATGATAATAGTAATTTGAAAGTGGGAAGTCTTACATGTACTTCAGCTCTCACTCCTTGAGTTTGAGGCTACAGGATTTAAATTTTACTATGTCCCTGGCTCAGGTAGCAGGAAAGATTCCAGTTCTCATAATAGCAAAACTTACTGAGATCAGTGAAAACTTTGCCTGAAGAAGACTGGCAACAAAAATTTGGGATCAATACAAAGAAACAATTTTCCTTTATTCTCTTTCTTCCTTCATACTCATTTGCCTCTCTCATTTTTAAGACAGTATCTTGTTGATAATTCAAATAGTCTTGATTTGGTCTGTTTCATGCTCTTTTTTATCTACTGAAATTATGGTTGCAGTCTAATAGCTTCTAAATAATTATTCCTTACATAATGTTGCTCTGCTTCTTTTTGACTTTATCACTGTAAATTAAAGGCAATGTTAAAATACATATTTCTCAGTATCCCCAGATAATTTAACCTCTGTATTATTTTATTACTCTTTCATCATATTTCTTCCTCTTTTATGAAAAAACAAACAAACAAACAAACAACCTTTTTTAGACTCAGTTAAAGCTGCTTCATTCATCACAAGAAAATGTGTTTGGAAAAATTCCATTTGGAGAATATTGATATTACTTCACTTTCTGGGCAGTAAGTTGCTGGAAATTTGTCTGTTAATGGGATTGTGATGTCATTTGTTCTGTTATCAACAGCATTGATTTCTTCTCTAGGAGCTTTATGTCTTCATCTTTTTTATATAATGTGTATTTACGGTACAGGATTTTTTTTTTTTTTGTATGGTAAGAGGACTATTTTTCATTCAACATTTTCAAGTCTATTGTCTGTAAGTGATCAGAATTATCAGAATTGTTTAGGTAATTTCAGAAACTCTATATGGATGTATAAGAATCTAATAAATGAGAAATTATTATACAAAGAATATATGTATTTAATTACTATATTTAGTAAGGTCTCATTTTATCCAGATTATTCTACATTTGTAATGTGTCGTAGAAAGATTAAAACTTATTTAACCAGCTCTGGTGTCAGCTGTATTTCAGTTGTGTCATGCCATCATGTTATCATGATTCTCTGTGATTCATTTTGATTTTTTTTCCCGTTTGCCCGCTACTGACTTCCTTAAGGACATTTCCAAACAATGTGTGTTTAACCCATTGTAACACAATACATTATCTAAAAACAGTGCATAAAAATGTTATGATGTACTTTAACAGAGACAGAAATTATTTATGCATGTTTAACATCTCTAAGCATTTGCTAGTCTCTAATTTTTAAGTCATTGAGTCTTTCCAGCTTGCAAAATTCAATCACATCAAATAAGAAAATTAAAAAAAGAAATTAAAAGAAATAAAGTAAAATAAATTATAATAAGCTTTTACAGAAAAACGTGATTACATAATTTTGTTTTGGCCAAAATTCAGTCTGCATTTCAGATAAGATTATTTTGAATGCTCACAGCTCTGATGAGACAATTAAATGAATATTGATTCCTGCCTGCATTTACCAAGCTTTAGCTAAGTATCTTTGCACAGCATCCAGTTGCATAAGACAGACCACTCATTTAACTTTGTTAAAAAACAGCAACAAAATAATTATTAGCTGTTTACAAGGCCTAGCATCTAACCCAGTCCTAAAATGCTGTTTGTGTTCAAATTTTCTGAGAGAAGTGAAGCATATTTCATAGGAGACTTACCAAAGTAAAGAAGGTGGCTAAGGCGGTTTCTGATCAACACTAACTAGGAAGTTGCATGTCAATTCCAGATACAGGGGAAAAAGCTTTATTCTTAGCTCAGATTCCTTAGGGCAAGCATATTCCCTGCAGATTTCCAATGTGTATACAAGCAGCTTTGAGGTGGAGGTGTTCAGGAATTAATATAAAATTCTTTTTGAGAACGTATTGATTTATTGAAACCAAGATTTTGAAGAACAAAGATGTCATTTTATGTCAGCTTACTCCAGAGGGATGAAAAAATGTGTCGGAAAATGCTAACCCATCATATAGAAAATAGGGGTGGCAAAGCTATCCTTTTAGCAAATTATGATATCTCAGGCACCTGTTTTGAGAGCAAAAATTTGTGGATAACCTCTTTGTTCACTTACAGTATTAATTCATTCTACTTCCATCTTTATGGTACAAACTGTGATCTTTTTCTTCTTATCCTGGCGTCCAGTGACGAACATTCTGTAAATAAATACCTTCTGAACAGTTGCCTCTTTGGTGAAATTGTAATTCCTTCATAGTTGTTTGTTGTTGGCTTTTTTGTTTGTTTGTTTGTTTGATTGGTTTTGGTTTGGTTTTGTTGTTGTTTTTTTTTTTCCTTTTATGTTTAAAACTGTGAAGAGTGAAATATCTATGTTTATGTCAGTACTTTTTGCATCACAGAACTACTACACTGAGGATTACTTTGGCTAAGTAAGCTCTCATTAGACTGTATTATTGTGTATTTACACAAGACATTAAATAAACATTTCCTGATAGTTGCAGATTTGTGAAATAAATTTGCTTTATTGATTAAATGAATGCAATACAAACGTTTTGGAAGATTTGCTATATATTACTGTCCTTACATCTTTCTAACCATTCTTACTCTCCATAGTTCTCCTCTATGGGATCTGATTTTGGATTATTTCCCAGATATATAACCTTGTACTTTTTGAAGCTGAATCATCTCTTTTTTTTTTTTCTTCTTCTTCTTCTTTTTTTTTTTTCCTGATTGTATTTTTACCATCATTTGTTAAATTGGTCCCACTGCTTCTCTCAAAAATAGATAGTTTCTTTCTATGCTATCCTTTCAGAATGTAGCATTTGAATACAGGAAATGAGTACTGATTTTGTGATGATATAGTAAAATATATTTCTGTTCAAGGCTTATTACTTATCTAAATATTTGTTCTTTAAGTTACATGTACTGCTAGCAATTTAATATTATAGCTATATTTAAAGAAAAAATTAGAATCTATGCTATTTTTCATGTGGATTTTTTAGTTCTTTTTATTATGGATTTTACTGGTCAGTCCAAATGGACAAACTATCATTTTTTTCTGAAATAATATGGTTTAACAACAAAATATTAAATGGGCTGTATCTTTCCAACTGAGAGCATAATTTATCTAAGGTCATGAGTAGTGATTTTGTGATGATATAGTAAAATACATTTCTGTTCAAGGCTTATAGCTCCTGTTGCTACTTATGTAAATATTTGTTCTTTAAATTACATGTATTGCTAGCAACTTAATCAATATTATAGCCATATTTAAAGAAAAAATATAATCTGTGCTATTTTTCATGTGTTTTTTTAGTTTTTTGATTATGGATTTTACTGGTCAGTCCAAATGGACAAACTATCATTTTTCCTGAAATAATATGATTTAATAACAGAATATTAAATGGGCTGTATCTTTCCAACTGAGAGCACAATTTATCTAAGGTCATGAATAAATGCTTAGATGATGTAGGTGATAAAAGATTACATCTCTCTGTTTCCAACAACAGTAGAAAGCAGAGTTACTAAAACTTCTAATTGGTATGGAGGTAGGCTTATTTTTTGTTGGTTGGTTGGTTGGTTTTAAAAAGTGTTTTAACAGTTACCTTAGAAGAACTCAATCACAAGTTACAACATTGAAGGAATTATGGACTATTACTTTGATATCAAAAAATATTGCAGTTTTCAGTCCCTGAAGACTGCTCTCTTAATTACATTGGATCATTTTCATGCATTTAAGCCTCCTCCACTAATTCCTCCCTTTTTTTTTTTTCGAGCAACATTATTCCCAAGTAAGTGAGAATAAGCTTGAACACACTAAATAATATATGGGAAGAAAGTCTAAACTATTTTTTGGAAAACTAAAAAAAAAAAAAAGAAATAAAAGTAGGTAATTTTCTTAAAAATATGTTAAATCCTGCAAGTGAAAATGCAGCTGTAGTTTTCTAAGCCATATTGTTGGTAGTAAATTATTGTAGTGACTCTGGCATCTTTGTACAACTAATACAGTTGCAGACATCATATGGAATTGCTTAATAACGCCTCTGTTTAGTCTCTGTGAAATAAGCCATCTGTTGTCCTGACTGGCACTGCACCTGTCCCAGATTCAAAGCAATCAAGAATCACTAACCCAAAGAGCCATTATACGTGAAGAGCCTTAGAAAAACAGGGAGAAGGAGGGGATGTGAAACCTGGGAGAATCACATGCAGCTTGATGCAGTGCAGTAGGGGAAAATAGGGTCCTGAAGACCCCAAACCTCAAAACCAGTGAAGTGTGCTGAGAACCACTTCAGTGCTTGTGGTTTTGCTTGAACTGCAATAACCAAAATCAAGAGAATGTCAGTCTGAGCACCAGTAACTGGTTATTCTTGTTATTCTGAATACTGGTTATTCCAGTATTCTGAAATACTGGAACTGTAAGACTCTTCTCTATGTCTGTCAGGTTTTCTGTTTCCTACCCTGCTAAGCCTTTCTCAGCCAAGTCTGTGATAACTTTCGTGGAGTGTTAAATAAATCCTTCTGATAATGGGAACCATTCTCTGGCTTCCAGTTCAAATGTTTCAGATATCTTTAATGCAAACCTTAGATGCATAGAGCAGCTTAACAGATCTAAGATTATTTAACTTTGTGCCAGAGTCCTCAAACAGTATACTTCAAAATAGGTAAAAAAAAAAAAAAAAAAAAAAAGGTAATCTGTCTCCCAAAACCACAATGTTTGTGAGTGTATCAACAAGACCCTACAAAGGCCCAGCAGCTTAAGCAAGGTTTTGAGAAGACAGAGGCTTCTGTCCCAGTAGATGTTTTCAGAATGGAAAATCTATGCTCAGTTGTTTTAAACCAGTGTTTTATTTGATGGAGTTGCCTATGTTGCCAGAAGATTAAATGCTCTAAGTCTCCTATGCTTATTTGGAGGGATATATGAATACACTTTGAGTTGCTTAAGTCTTTCACATGGCTTTCTGATAAGAATAAGCTCTGCACTAGCAAATGACCTTTTATTGATTTATCCTGGAATGGCATCTTTACTTTTGGCTGAGTGTAATACGTTAAAGCAGAGATTAGCTCATAGAAGGAAAACACACAGAAACCCATTTAATTCACCAAGGTCATAAGCTCACTATACCTGGCTGCACAGTAGATTTTAATATTTTTCAAAGCTAATTGGCCTTACAGCTAGACTAGTGATTACACATCCTCTTAATCACAGGTGAAGAAGCATTTCAAGCTGAGACTCATGCCTTTACACCTACTCTTGCAGAGTGTTTTTCCTGCCAATATTCCTATTCTCATCTCTGAGACTGGCATGGTGCCTTCTCACAAATTTTCTGAGGATTTTCTGAAACACATAGATGCCAATCAGTCGTGTGTTTATACAAGCAATTTGCATTGTAGCACAAGCACAGAGTCATTCTAAGGAGCTTATTGGTGAGTGTGACACTAGAACAGACACACTGTGACCCTTTTGAGCTGCAAACCTTGCTATTTCTTTTCAAACTGCCTCCCTGAATAGGGAAATACAGAGCTATAATGAAGACTGATTATGGTTTTGGGTTTGAGTTTACAATTGAATGCCAATGAACAGGTTTTAAAAGAAGTTTGTCGTTGATGTGGCAACACTGAATCAGAAATTAACATGATTTAAATAGGTGGCCAGGTGTACCAAGAATTCAGTTTGTTCAAAAGAAGTGATAGATTTTTTTTTTTTTTCATGCAAGTGTCCTCTAAAATCTTCAGTCATGTTAAAAGGTGAATTGAGCAAATGGAGGAATTAATAAAGTACCGTTCAGAGCTAACAATTAACCCTGTTCTGGAATACTTCATAATGGGGATGGTAACATTTTGATTTTGATAAGTTTCACAAAAGATAAGACCCATGGGGCTCTTACAAAAGTGACAATGTCATTTATAACCTGATTCAATATGTGAATTAAGGATTATGTAAATCAAATGGGAGGAAACAGCTGAGGTCTGATCTATTACACCACAGAAGCTGAACAAAAATTGGAAAACATCTTAGAAGGAAAGGTTTAGAAAATGTTTCTGAATTTTAAAGATGGAGACACATTTCTTTTTCTTAATTAAATTAGTCTTTATGCACCTCTTTTATATTTAACTATTGACTAATAAATTGGTAGTAGCGATTCTGCTTCCTGGTATAAAAATACTTATTGTCATTGAAAGGACTTTTTTTTCCTGATAAGGTGAAACAAGCTATTTGATGAGATTCTTGGATAGGTTCTTGCCTCCAACAAAATTAAAGGTGAGAAGTAGGGTGAGATGCCCTGACATCTGTTTTGCATTCCTGAGTTAGAGTATAAATTCTTGATTCCAGTGCTGAAGATATCCTAGAGGTTCCCACCAGTGGGGTTATTATTAATGAAAAAAAAATGTATAATTTCTCTTTTTTTGGGTGTTTAACCACCTGCTTCCATAACGCTGAATCTTCTTGGACACAAGGGACATCTTCTTGCCCTATGAAAGTCACAACACCAAGACACATAAGAGCTTTATTTTCTATACCTGCCTAAATGAAGAAAAGAGATGATAGCAAAACGGGTCCTTTCACCTGATAAATTGAGCTCTTCCTTACTGTGGTTTATCATGATTTAGGAATGTGCTCATTGAGGTGGTGACTGAGAAACAAGAGATGCAGCTCTGGCTTCTCTTGTTTTCAGCTTCTTTGAAGACCATATCTTGCACATCAAGGTGAATGAATAGTCTGCTAAAATGGAAGCAGTCTTCATTACCTTCATGTCTTAAAAATTTTGTTTAAAAAACAAAACAAAACAAACCTCCAAATAATACAAATCTGGGATTTAAAAATAATTTCACCTAGTAACCCAACAACAATTTTTGAGTAAATTTTAAACAAAGTGGTCATTACAAAATTATAAGACACTTTTAAATACAAATGCCATTGTGTATCATCCTATCTAAAATTGAAACTCGCTTTCTAACCTCACACTTAGAGCCAGAGTTGGAAAGCTGTAGATTGTGAGAAACTATTATTGTACAGCTATAAACAAGAGCTGAAGATATTCCTCTGAAAAATGGCAGCTAAGAGAGATAGAATACCCTGTTACTAGGCTTACTGCTCTGTTGTAAAATGAGCATTTTGTATTGCTTCAGAGTATGCTCCTTTATTCAGGATGCCTGAAAAATAATTTTAAATCTTTCAGCCACAGGGACCAAATGACTATCCTCAGATAGACACTGACCAAGAGAAGAAATGGAATTATTAATGCTTTTGTTTGACTTCTAACTCTTGTGGATCAGAAGAGAAGGCAAAAAATTTGATATTGCTATTTATCACTTTGATTATTCCTGTTAAACAGATCAGGGAATTGAGGTGTGCTGAGGATTAGTGGCTTATCCAAAGTTAGACAAGATTATTTTTGAATAAATGCTAGTAAAAGCTTTTACAGGTTTCAAAGCATGTTTTGATTTCTTCTTCAATAACTGCTAAATATATTCAGAGGTTCTTATAAGCTGGCTTTGTTTTCTAATGTAAATTTAAGAAAGCATTTAACAATGTCTTTGGAAGAAGGATGTTTAGGGATGGATTAACCATTTCAAGAAACCTACACAGACTAGCAGAAAAAGTATACTAGTAAAACAACATCTACAAAAGCAAGTCAGCTCTGTGGAATTTATGAACGCCTATATAAGGAAGCATTTTCTTTACTTCTACAGAAACCCCAAATTCCATAGCAAAGTGCTCTGCAGGAGTCTCTCACCTGTAAGAATGGAATCAGTAGAGTTTTGCTTAATCTCTGTGAAAGTATCTTTTTTTTTCCACATTGCTTCTCATGTCTCAGAATGAATTAGTAGAAATCTGAATACATACAGAGCAGTGTCTTGGTCACAATGTCCCTTGCCTTTCAGTATAACACTCTGGACAAAATCATCAGCTATTAAAAAATCCTGACTAGTGAGAGACAACCTATTTGCATGGATGAGAATTTTTCTTCATAATACTTTAGTCTGAAATGAAAATTATTTGAGACTAAAGTGGGTGCAAGAGAGAAAAGTGTGAAAGGTAAAGAGACAGACTTTATGGGATTTATACCTATCAGTGCACTGACAACAAGAGCCTGGTGTGGGAGGAGGAGAGCAAGTGGAGGTAGTTCATCTCCTTGGGCTGGGTGCACCAGAAGACAACTGACATTTTTTAAGCGATTCATGACAGAACAGGAAAAGAGTGCAGACCTATGAAGCTTTTCAAAGAAATTACATGATTAGGAGTGACGAATCTTGTTCTTATACAGTCATGTTTTAGCCTTTTTTTTTCCTTTTTGCATGCTTCACTCCCTAGTCCTCCTACATTCCCCCTTTTTTAATTTTTCTGTAGATTTTGAAATCTATGCCTAACTTGTCCGAGTAAAGTCATTTTTTTTGTGGAGAAGCTAATAGCTGAGCAGTGGCTCCATTTTGCTGAGGAATAATTAGGTGTCACCATCTCTTATATGTGTGCTTCAAAACTTTATTGAAGTTCTTCTATGGCTGGTTTGGTTGGTTTTTTTTTGTTTGTTTTTTTTTTTTTTTTTTTTTCTTTTTTCCAGTTAGATAAATTCTGTTGTCTGTATTCTGCTTAATTTTCAGAGGTGTTTCATATTCTGTTAGTAAATCTATTTGCATATTCTGCTTGCATATCTATTTGCAAACTATTTAAAGTGTTAGGAAGACTTTGGTTTTAATGATTTCTTTGGCAACCGGTGATAATTATATTCTCACTAGATTCAAATTATGCTGAACTAGTAATGCTGTTGAGGGATATGGTTTTTAAAAAGATGATACTTCAACTGTGGGATTATTATATTTTTTATTTATTTATTTTTTATTCAGGAAATAAGAGCTCAAATGTGTTTACACTAAAACAAGAACTGCTTATCTAAAAGATACAATAAGTTAAATGCAGGGGAATAGGGTTTTTTTGTTTGATTTTCTTGCTTGTTTAAGCATTTTTGATGTTGTTGTTGTTTAGTTACTTTTGTTTTTCTTTGAGTGTAGGTAACAAAGAAAAATGGATGAAGGTAGGGCCATGGACATTGTCTACCTGGACTTTACTAAAATCTTTGACACTGACTCTCACAGAATTCTCCTTCAGAAACATATGGCACAAGGCTTGGATAAGTGCACTCTCCACTGGGTGAAAAACTGGCTGGACAGGTGGTGAATGGATTTAAATCTGGCTGGTGCCCAGTCACTAATGCTATCCCCCAGGGATATATGTTGGGATATTCTGTGAGAATATTGTGTGTGTGAACATTTTTGTACCTATAAAAGAAGATGAATGTGACCACTGAAATTTCCTGATAACTCATAGGAACACATCAGAAGTGTTTAGCAAGAAGTGTGTTAGTATTAGTTTAGTAAGTTTCTGAAGAAGATGAAAAGAAAACCAACCACAATTAAAATTATTCCAAACAGAAAGACAGAATCCATATGCTTTAAGGTAGCATGTCTTGGTGAATTTAGGAAAGAATAATCAAATTATATTCTAAATGATGTTAGCTCAAGTTTCAATAAAGACCAATATCCTAGGAATAAACCAATATGTACTGTTTGACAAATTGTAATTTAAAATATCCTCCTTTTCCATGATGTGTGTCATGAGTCACTGGAAGCTCTCATTAGCTTACCATTGTGTATGGTTATGCAGGGTCTGTACTCTGTATGCTCCAAGGAAATCTTGGGTTCACAAAGAGGAAAGGATTTATTAAAACCTTGAACTGCACTTTATTTCCTTCTACTTATCTTTCTTTCAAATGCAAACCAGACTAATGAGCTGGCTGAAAGCTGAGGCTAATATCGAGTTCCTGAAAAGCTTTCAGCTTATTTTGGAATGTGTCTGAATTAAGTTTCAGTTTGAAGAGAAGTGTTTAGTCATCTGATCCCCAAGCATTGCAAAGCCTACCATCACCTGTTCTTCAGCAAAGCAAACAAATATACAACCTGCCACCTTGCCTTGAATCTGAGCACACAGGTATTATGTTTAAAATTGATTTGCTGAACTTTTAACTTTGTGATTTTATAAAGTGTCAAGAGATACTGATACAAAATAATCCATCTGAACTGTAAGGCTTACTCTTAAATTTGCATTTCTTTTTTTTTTTTTTGTGTGTGTATGTTTGTTTTTATTTCTTAAGAACATTGATCTGAACTGGATGATTTTGAAGTTCTGACATTAAAACAGATCTACCTCACTACTGGCTTTTTTTTTTTTTTTTTTTTCCCAAGCAGAAAACAAAGGCAGAAATGGTCCTGAGATTTCATAATGAATTTGATGACAGTCTGTAGGTTTAATCTCAGGTGAACCAGTTTCACTGATTGTTTATAGCACTTAACTCTAATGAAATACTTCCATTTTCATATTGTTCTCAGGGGGATATAAAAACGTTCAAGGCTGAATGGTTTTACCCTTTGAATGCTTTATCTGAGACAAAGATTCCAGTCTGTGACATTGATGGAGCCTCTCCCAGGCTTTCAAAGTTTGCAGTTGAATTTTTTTTGTTATAAACCCTAAAAGAAACTTATTGCTGGTACAAAAAGAATTAATAGAGACATGCTTCTCAAAAGATAATACAAAAACAGTCGAGGGTATATTTTTAAGATTTTTCTCCTACTTCTCCATAAAAAATGAAATCTGGTGGACATTCCAGGATCTCTTTTTACATAAAGTTCATTCAGTGACTTTACAATATTTGGAAGGGGTCCAATATTGAGTAAAGTAGTATCAATATCTCCATTATACAGATTAAAACATATAGAACAAGGAACTCTACCATGCTACATTTTTCTGTGAATATTTTCCTTAACAGAATGAAAGATCCATTGACATTTTGGAGACATGTTCTTCAAGAATGGTTGTGAATGTTTTTTAATTCCAAAAATAATAGACACTATGCATGTTATATATGCATACATACATACATACTTTTTCACCTACTGAGCTGGTGATAGGACAATCAGAATTAATTCTTTTAATGATCTTCTTTCAAGCATGTTTATTTTCTAACATATTATATTTGTGGTCTTGTTCTTTCTAATAGGTAATTTTGTTCTTTCTAGTAGGTAGTATGTTTTCCCTACCCAATATCAGTTTAATACAAATCCTTTTTTTCTATTTGGATAGGTAAAACTTTTCAAGGTAGATCTACAAAGTACAAACTTCGCTGTTCATAATACCTTAATTATTCTTGCATGTATCCTTCAGGGGTCAGATCCAGGTAGAGAACCCAATGGGACTGTATACTGGAAAAGAAAAAAAAAAAGCTTTAATTGCTGTTATGCATATCATTTATGGGTCAGTGGTAAAGAAAGGTATCTAGGGAATCTATTTTGCATATTGTTTATTGGGTTAAATGTTGTGCTAGCTTTAACTAAAAATTTTCATTTACACTTTTTAATTAATGCAGCTGTAATACTTGGAGTATCTGAGCATTCTGTAGCTCTTAAGGCTATATTCCAGGCCATTTGTGGGTAAATTTAAAGGAACTCATCTAGCCCTATTGTGCATGCTAATAAGCTTATAAATCTTGACTCTATCCAGGATATCTACTCAGACACTCTAGGCACTTGGCATTCTCTTCAACAGATGTTTGATGCTGCAGTTGATTTTCTCAGTCACAGTAGTAATGCTGGTACTTACTGTTTTTCCTTGTTGCCTAGGCCAGCACAGAACAAGTGAATAAGACATAACTGCAAGTGTAAAAGGTGTTCATCATCCAAAAGTGAATCATGTGGGTTCTGCAGTCATTTCCTGATCTCCATGATAAAGCTCCCTCACTTTGCAGACTCTTCACTTTTCATCCTCATCTCTTCTTGAAATACTCATGAGGTTCTATCTCACACCAAATTAAGCCTAAGGGAAGTTACAACATGTAATGTACAAGTTGTACCACTATGCAAGTCTTCTAGGGTTTGGGACTTGTTTGTTTCTTCCGCCTCAGAGCTAGTAAATAGTGATAGTGGTCAAGGGCATTCCTGAATTTTAATTTTTAAATAAACCATGCAAAAATATGCATTTCTAAATAGCCATAGACCTCCATTTATATTTAATGTGTTAGTTTTACTCTACTGCAAGGTCTGCTAAGCAAGCTTCTTTCTTGCCTTGCCAGAACAGAACCAGTTTACGTTCTTTTAACCCAGAGAATGCAATGATTCACACCAGATCAGTACATCCTGCTGTGTTTTGTTTGCTTTTCAAATGTCCATCCTCCCTCCCTACAAGGCTGTGCTTATGACTATGCTTAGAGTACGTGATACAATTTTACATTTCAGTTTAAATCTTCATTCTATCTAACCAAACAAACCAGACACTGTGCTTGACCTGAGGGGCAATATCAAAGCAGTGCAGCTGTAGGAAGTAATCTATGTGCAAGGCATTACTAGGTAAATACACAGAATTATTTTTATATTGGTATGCTGTAGTGTTCTTGTCTAAAAGCTCCAATAGTCCCATAGATATTTTGGTCACGCTGTTTTGTTAGTTTTAGAAAGTCAAGAAATGGATCTCTCCCATTTTGCTTTAACACATAATTACTGAAGGGAAGGACATGGGTTTTATTTTTCCTTCATACTGACTTAAATATTCTGACTTGACCCATTGATGGGCAAAACACAAGGATTACCTCATTTCAGCCTGCTGAGATGAGAATGTTTCACCTTGATATAATTTTGTGGTGAAAAAAGATAGATCACAAAGATGACAAAGATTGGTTTGTTTCCCCCTTCCTCTTCCTAATTCACTACTGATTAATTGTCAAAACACATTTTTATTAGCTACAACAGATTTTTTTTCATGTTTACCTGAGATTTTTCTTTCCCCAATTATGTTGAACATCCAGCCAATTCTTTCTAGGAGAATATTGCTATAATGTTTTCTAACTAGCTCAGTGTCCATATTGGCTTCATAATTCAGCAACCCCATGAGCAAGAATGTTATAAGCAGGTGAAATGGATGGTTTGATGATTTGACAGACACTCAGAAAAAACAAGTGGTTCAAATCACACATTCAGAGAGGTTGAACAAAGCAGTTTGTTCAGACAGGATGTTGTAGTGTTGACCCTTCAGTGCTGAGTTGAGGGTTGGACTGGATGATCTTTGAGGACTCTTCCAACCTGAGGTATTGTGTGAGTCCATATGCTTGTGTAGCTGCAAAAAAAAATCTCTAACTTTCCAAAGCCAGACTAGTGCTAGGAAAAATGAAATGTGCAGATTCATAAGAGGAAGGTTGGGCAGGATAGTTAATAGGAAAAAAATAAGAGAGTGAGGGAGTACATGCCTTCTTATGACAAAGACCAAGGGAAAATTGGTAGAAAATGTTTTATTTGCTTCTGCATAGGTCATGTCCAATGAGAGACTACATCTTGAGAAATGGAGATTACTAATTTTCTGAAAAACATTTATAGTACATATTAATTAAGAAAAAAAAAAGGCAAGTATTTTGTTAGTGGAGTTTTTAATGCCTCTAAAATAAAGGTTTTTCTGCCTGAAAGATGACTTAATGGAGATAGCTTTCTAATTTATTTGTAACTTCCATTGCTTTTAGGACCTGGTTCATGCATCAGAACTGTTCTCTGTCCATGAAGATTTTTTTAATTCTTGACCTTAACTGCTGTTTTTTAACAGACCCATTAGCATTACAAAATCTGATTACTCAAATTGCATTAATTTTATTCGTACTAGATGAAGCATGTCTATTCCTACTTTGAAAGTAATTTTCAGAAAGAAATCTAAGTTATGTAAGGATGAGAGATGTGAAGATTGGAATACACAGGTTCTTAAATCCTTAATTATCTCAGAAAATACATTATGGATTTTCAAAAGAAATCCTTTTGTGAGATTATGTAGCTTTGATGGATGCCAGAAAGAGAAGCAAAATAGATTTCTGGATTGTTCACATCACAAATTTGCAAAGATGATGCTCTTTGTTGGCCTGTCAAAGTAATATCTGACAGTCTTAGTCTCAGATGAGCAGCTTTAGTTTGCTGGTAATATTATTGTTGAAAGAATATGTGACACTTTCAAAGGCATGCATGTGAATAATACAGTACTGTATACATCATCCCTTTAGGTATTCAACATCATTCTTTAGCTCCAAACTGAATTTTTCTTAATGGGACACTATGAAATTATTTGGGAACAGCATATGTTGAACTTTGACAAGTTTCAGCAATAAGTACAGCTTTTTACCATGTTCCATTCATTCTTATTAACTGGAATTATTAAGGAACAAAATAATTCCTTTTACCTAGACTGCTTTTACTATCTTTTCATGGAAAGCTGAAGCAGAAGATTGTCTCACCCTAAACAAAGTGACAGCTGGTCAAACAGATACATTTGTCTTATACACAGGAGAAGAAAATACATGACAGTGCAAAGCTGAATAAAGACTTTATCAGCATAAGTGCAGGATAGGTACATCAGTCAGAAGTGACAAGCCCTTTAGTCAGTCTTAGAGGTCATCTCACACACATGTCAATAAAACCTGAAAAATAAACCTTACCCAGGCAGTTATTAAATACTGCATGTGTTGCATGTTGTCTCAGAGGCTTAGGATAGCATGACAACTACAAAAAAAAAGAAAAAAAAGCTGAATGGGTAGTTTGAACACAGGTGAATGTGTGAACAATGCCTGGCAAAATTTGGCACAACCAAATGTATTTTGATTAGAGGTGTTGTAAATTAAGAGACATTTCAATATTGTATTTTTTGACTCTGCTAGTAATCAGAACATCTTTTCCACATGCTCATGTAGTTTTACTGCCATTACAAGAAAGCTTAATGTCCTCTTTCTTCTGTGACGTGAATCTCACCATGAATATTGATCAACTCTATTTTTAGAAACATCTGATGACTAAGCACTAAGGAGAAGCTGTGACATAAATGACATTACTTTGAAGAGATGGAGATTTTCTTTTCTTCTGAAAGCAGATGGTCTAACTTTGTGTTCTTCTCCTACTTCTCTGATCAATGTAAGTATCGGACAGATTAGAACTGACAAGTGTGAAATTCATCTATTATCATTTTAATATTGTCATAAAGATTTTTAATCAGAAATGAAAAAGGGAAGGATTCGATATTAGTGTTCATGTCACAGATCTTTGAATACAGCTCAAATTCAAATCTACAGCTTGATGGTTGTAGCAAGTAGATTTCTTTATCAACTTGAAGCAAAACCAACTTTGTGCTCTTCTTTCTGAAGAACTGTCTCAGAAATATTTATTTAATGTTTCTCACCATAATTTTCTTTGGGTTGAGTTGGGGGTTTTTTGTGTTTGGGGTTTTTTTGTTAGTTTGTTTTGTTTGTTTTTAATTAGTTTTGTTTTCTTTTCTTTTGTTTTGATAGATCTTAAAATGCCAGTCATTAATCAGGTCATATTTTAAGTCCTGTGTATATTTACTTCTCTGCTCCTGTTTATGTTTGACTTTGGTTTTCATGTATTAACACTGTGTTTCTAACTAAGGGATATGCAGAGGCATAGTATTATGTGTATTTTGAAATGTCATTCATGTCTCTAAGGGAAAATCAAGTTTTAGTAGTTTTACACAGCTGATAATTTGAATATAGGCTGGAATTGGATACTTACCTCTTCTAATGTTGCACTGAAGTGAATGTGGTCTTGTGAAGAGAATATATGATGGTCTAAGGCATGCTGTTAAACACGCTACAATGGACGAAATTGGTAAATTCAATTTTTTTTTTTTTAACTTTAGAAGGAAAGAACAAATATGAACAACAGTAAACTCAACTGCTGAAGAGATCTTGTAACATGTATTATCCACACTGGATGTCACCCGACAATTTTTCAAGTCATAATGAATCAGCTCCTGTATATCTATAGCTCCCTCACGTGCTGGCTACCTTGCTCTGTGGTGGCCCACATGCCTGGATTATAAATAATACTTTCCTTGAAGGGATACCTTTTCCTCACATCCAACACAAGCCTCCTCCAAAGGCTGTAACCTTGTGCCCCTTGACAAATTTCTTTATCAATGTCCCCTTCCTTAGCCAGGACCTCCATCTGCCTGACTTCTTTACCATCTAAATCCAAGATACTGGCTCTGTTAGCTCATCATCTGAGCAGCCAAATGACAATGTATGTGCCTTGATGACAGCAGAAATCTTTTTTGTGTATCCCATAGATCACTCAATAATAGAGATCGAGTGGTCTTGGCTCCCACCTCGTTTTCCTCTAACTCATGTTTTATGTGTGATAATTAACCAAGTCAAAAGTAAAAGGAGTCATGATTGTGTGCAGCATAGGCAGTGTGCCCATGAAAAAGGGGCAGCAACATAAGAAATTCTGATTAGAAATGGAAAAAAAACCCCGCTTTTTACCATGATGGTAGTCAAACATTGGAATAAGTTGCACAGGAAGGCTGTGAAATCTCAACCTTAGTGAAATCATCAAAGTGAACCTGCTTAAATAGAGGCACTGGACTGTGTGACCTCAGCAGGTCTCTTAATCATCAAAGTGAAGCTGTTTAAATACAGGCATTAGCCTAGATGACCTTAGCAGGTCCCTTACTTTCTAAAAAATAAAAATTCTTTTATGAAACTACTGTCCAAATTCTTCCCTAGAGCTTAAGAAACCCCACAACTATTTTATTTCATTTCATTTTGTTTTGCTTTACTTTTGTTTTGTTTTGTTGTATTTTATATCTAAATACAGTCAAGAACAGTATCACAGTCTCACAGTATATCAGATGTTGGAAAGGACCTCAAGAGATCATCAGGTCCAACCCCCCTGCCACAGCAGTTCCTGCTGGCATTGTCACTACTATTTTATGTGGTGATTTTGCCACTGTTTCAGCTCTTCCAATTATTTTTTATGTTTCCTATTTCATCCTGACAAGTCTTTTTTCAATTCCTGTTGCTAGATGTCAAGCCTTGAGTCACTTGAGGGGATCCCAGTACCTGGAGGTACTTAAGCACTGCACTGAGATCCTCTGGAGAACCTTGTCAGGGCTGTGTTTGACCATTCTGATTGATGGCTGCTGATGTAACTGTCATCATACTGCTGTCATTTTCACTTAGGGAACCGAATGACCTTCATTCTGACCTGAAATTAAGTATGATAAGATATAATGTTTATGTAATTTATCTTTTATGGTCACTGATTAGATGAAACTCTAGAATAACTCTTTTTTATTTCTTCTTTTTCCTTGACACAGTCAATGAAAGGAAGGATTCAGGCTGTTGGAAGTGCCTATCCATGAGGGTTTTTTTTGTTTGCTTCTTTTAATTTCAGTCCTGATTTACTTAGGCTTTTTATAGTCAGTTCTGGGAATAACTGAGTATTAATTTTATTTTAGAATTCTTACATGAATTACTGTTTTCAGCTTTTTTTATGGTGATATTTTTGAAAGAGCAAGTTGTCATGATCACTTGAGGAGGCCAATGAAAAGAGAGAACAGAACAAACAATAAGGCCTTTAGTAATATTTGTGGACAAGGATTTTTAAAGATAGACCATAAAATTAATATTGAAGGAACATATCAAGATTCTCAAGTAGTCAAATATTTAAATTATTGTAATTTTAATGTTGTAATTTTAAAATATACAAACCTACAAATAATTTTAACATCTGAGAAGAAAATTAAGAAAACTAGAGCCTTTTCCCCTACTGCTAAGTAGGAAGTGCACTGTAATTGATCAATGGCAACCCTAATACCCAGTTTCTGGAGCAGGACAAAAATTTCTTATGAATACTTTTGCTGCATTTAAAAAGGGTCACTGACCCCAAGCTTGCAAAACTGCCAGGTGTTGTTAAGTGGGAGTTAAATCAAGGCTAAAAGAGGAAAGGGAACCTGTCACATAGCACAAAAGAACTGACAACTCCCAACCCACAAAATAAGCAAACGCTGAATGCATTAGCTATCTTTTATTTTAGAAAAGAAAGATGAATATTAATATTATAAAGTGTCCAAATGAAGACAAAAACAAGATCTAGAAACTGCATTATCTGATAGACCAGTTCTAGCATGAATAATAACTTTATGATAGATTTGCCTAAATGGCTATCAGTATGTAGACATTATAATCTCTCTAAAAAGCATCACAAAAGCAGCTGTGCTATGGGGATGACATAAATCTCAAAGGGGTAAGAAATTAAAGTTATGGAGTCTTACTGGAAATTCTTTGGGTTAATAAAAAGACAGGAAAAGATAAAACTGAAAGAGGGCAAGGTTTTCTCCAACTAACCTGAAATTATCTGTTTATACTGTAACTGTTTATCTGCTTATAAAGAGATTCAAGCAAACCAGGAAGAAGTGTTTCTGAATAGATGTTATTTTCTTATACATAGACACAATTGTTCTTCAAATGTAATGTAAATCATCACACTGACATAAAAATAGCTGTAAATGTAATCACTTGGGTTGTATTAGAATACATTTTGAAAAGTTCTGGTAAAGATTATGATCTATTACCATAGAAATTAATTTTTCAAATAAAAACCCTGCTGTGTCCCCATGTGAATCATTAGAAAATGGCTTTAATTGAGAAAATGTCCAGGTATTCCAAAACAAACTACAATTGAGGTCAAACACATCAGAAACTTTTATCAAAAGTAAGCTTATTCAGACAATGTGAGCTTTTTACATGAAAACTGAATTGAGTCCCAGTAGGTTTAAGTTGTATCAAGGGAAATATTTTTTCATGTTTGATTAAACTAAATTTTATTAATTACTCAATTATGTGTGTTTGTGTATAGATATGTCCACATATACACATCCTAATATATGCTCACTGTGGTGGCTATAGAGCATTCTCATGTTAAACATACTTTTGTCATTTGACCTGTCCTCAAACAGGTTTAAAATGAGCTATGACTTTCAATTCTGTGACACAATTAAAACTGGTCACAGAAGACACCCGAAGAGAATCATGTGTCTATCAATATTCCTGGTATATCTGTCACTGCAGTAAGTAAGCAGTAATCATTATGCTTAGGAGAAACATTTATTCTCTCTCATTAGGATCATCTTCTCTGGCCATCTTGATGACTAGTTTTGTTTCTCTACATCATTAAGATGTCACTATTTATAGGTATTTATAATTTGCCATTTTTCTTTCAATATTTTTAGTTTGTCAGCAGCCAGTGAAGGAGCCACCAGTGGTATTTTAATGATATTTCCAAACTAATAGATTTTTTGATTAATTAGGACCTGATCTATGATCCATGATCTGTCTGAAAACATAGGTATCTTCAGTTATAGTTTATCCACATGGCCTCATTAAATTGTAGACACAATAACTTTGTAGTGAGAGCATATTTCTGATGCCATGCTAAATCAGTGGCAGAACCACCACTGATCTCCATGGGACCATGACTGCTTCTGTGGTGCCATGATCACCCCTGAGGCTCAACTGCCTGTGAAGAGGGATGAGCTCAGTGAGCCACTCATAAATTGCTTGATAGTAAGGTCAGTCTGAATGTGTTTGCTGGTGAGAGGGTTCAAGCACACATTAGGCTGAGGTTTATTTCCTTTCAGTACTGACAAGGGTTGTGTAGTAAGGATAGATGATTAGGATGTTTGATCCACCAGTGTGAGGGAATCTGGGTGGGGAAGGCTCAGCTGTCTGGGAATCTGTTCCTGTTTTCACTACTTGGAGAGTGACAGGTAGTTTCAACATTCCCCCTTCCTTCACAGGATCACAGGATGTTGGAAGGGACTTCTGGAGATCGAGTCCAACCCCTCTGCCAGAGCAGGACCATAGAATCTAGCACAGGTCACACAGGAATGCATCCAGATGGGTCTTGAAAGTCTCCAGAGAAGGAGACTCCACAACCTCTCTAGGGAGCCTGCTCCAGTGCTCTGTGACAGTGAAGAAGTTCCTCCTCATGTGGAGTTGGAACCTCCTGTGCTGTAGTTTATATCCATTGCCTCTTCTTTCTTCTTCACTTTTGCTGAAGGACTCTGGAATGGACTTTTGGGAAATTGAAAGCTCATTGTCTTGTAAGTAGGTTAAAGATGGCTATTAGCTTTCCTGGATTATAAATACATACTCCATATCAAAGGACAGCTCTGAGAGTAATATATGCCTGGCTGGAGGGGGTGGGAGACTAAGGCTTACTGTGACAAAGAGTGAGATACCCTCTTCTAAATGTTCTTTACTGAGGCAAATGACCCTTCAGTTATGGATTTTTTTTTATATTATTTTCCTTATGCCTTAGGTATCTTCTGTGAAAATCTCATGAGAATTTCAGGGATTTTCATATGCTTGTGCTTTAAAAAAGCTTTTATTTAAAAAGAGCTTTCAATGTGAAAATTGTTTTCACTGATTTAGATATGTTCATGTCCTTTGTAATACATTTAAAAACCTCATCTCTTGACAGCTCCTAGGAGGACTGCTTTTTAGAAACTATGATCATATGGAGCATTTTAAGAAGAAGCTTTCAAAAAATCACAACTGTACTGGACAATTATTACTTCTTGCAAATGATATTATATGAAAATATGAATTCCTTCCAAAAGTATATGTGACAGTGTAAAAAGGTCACCATTATCCATTTCAAAAAGGTTTGATTTGCCTTTAAAAAAAAAATTCTGCTGAAGATGGGTTGCTTGGCAAAGTAAGATAAAATGAAAGTTATTTTTAGTTCTCCAAGGAAAATCCTATGGTCAGAAATCACTAGAGTGATATATATATATAGGACAACACCTGGAGCCCTGAGGTTGTTTCACTATAACAAAGAACAGAAGTTATTATTAAAAAAATAATGAAAGTTTTTCTCCATTGCAAATGAAGACATGTTCTTCAGATGAGAAAGAAGAGATCATTCCCTTTTGCGTTTTTTTTTCCCCTTTTCCACACCACTGTTCACTTGGTCCAGCCTTTCCCAAAGTCTTTCAGTAGTTTGCTAGAAAAGAAAATGGCCAGTATACATAGAGAGAATGATGTTATGCCACCTCACAGTCTCATTTTTATTACAAAAAGAATTCAAAACATCAAAAGAAAGAAAGAAACAAACAAAAAAAGAAATTTCTCCTTCCCTATAGGCTGTTTCCTGAAATGAAAGTTACTGATGCTGATGTTATATTACAGATACATGATATATATTTTTTTGCACTGCTCACTACCATTGTTACACTTGAAAAATGGTTGTACCTACTCTCCAGTTTCTTCTGTCCTCTGTTGGTTTGGTGGCATTGCTCATAAACCAAGGTTCAATGATAGCATCATGAGCAAATTCTGAATATCTTCTCAGTGTTTGGATCTAGGCACTCTGAAAATTAATTTCCTTGTGCTTCCCTTATTGGCAAAATGTAGTTCTGCATTGTAAGATTCTGCCCCCCCCCCCCCTTCATTTTTCTCTTTTCATTGAATAGAAGTCCTATAATCCTCTCACACTGAAATTTCATCTCAATCATTTGTGAAATGATTCTACCCCACAGTGAATAAGGAGATATCTTTGACTGTACACAATATAGTTTGGTGTAACAGATATAGGCTGGATGTTAGGAGGAAGTTCTTCACAGAGAGAGTGGTTGGCCATTGGAATGGGCTGCCCAGGGAGGTGATGGAGTCACTGTCCCTGGAGATGTTCAAGAGAGGACTGGATGAGGCACTTAGTGCCATGGTCTAGCTGATTGGATAGGGCTGGGTGATTGGTTGGACTGGATGATCTTGGAGGTCTTTTCCAACCTAGTTGATTCTATGATTCTATATTGCAAGAAAAAAAAAAACAAACAACAAAACAAAACAAAACAAAACAAAAAAAACCCACCCACACACAAAAAAAAACAAAACAAAACAACAAAGCTCAAAAGACTTTGACCTTAGCTCCAAAGTATGGATTTTTCCTCCGCATCTGAGGGAGGGCAACTCATCTGTTTAACATGATGACACAGAGCCACCAGAGGTACAATGGTAAGAGACTGATCAGCTGCAGCAACGTTCAAATTACAGAATGCAAACGTAAAACAGTGTACAGTCCAGGTGCCTTCCTGTGAGTATTGAGACACAATTACTGATCATACAACAGAAGTTGTCAAGCACTTTAAAGCACAAGATGAGCATATGCATTTTGTCTCCAGTTATTTATTCCAGGAGCTGTGTTTCCTGAGAAGTTGTTATTAACTTTATCGAAAAATAATTACTCTGTCCTCTGCAGATAAAGTATTGTCTGCAGGTCTTATTTTTCCTGATAAGAAATATGGCAAAGGAAACATTTCACTTCATGCTATTCTGGGTGTCAGAGTTTAGACAAATCACACAGTCAAGCCATTATTTACAATTCTGCTGTCAAAAAGAGAAACACATTTCCTAAATTGCTTCTTCTGTTTGCAGGTACTTACACATGTATCTGTGCAGGACACTATATCTATGATGATATTAACATAATTTTTCTTAATCTAGTACCATAAACCACAGGTAGAATATGTAGTGGTTTGACATCTATATGCAAGCATTCAGCCTAAGGCTTGAACTACAGCTCTGCTGTTAAATCCCTGATGACATGAACAAAGACAGCAGTACCATTATGTCTGTTTGACACTAGCTCCCATTCTGGAGCTAGTGGAAGGAATGCCTCCAGCATCTTTGCAAATTGATGCTTGTACTCTGTCTACTTCTCATTTGTGTTAAGTTTCTTTGTGTAAAATTCTTTCACATTATTAAAACATCTCAGAAGAGCAAATTTTCTCTCTTCCTGCTGTTCCATGAGGCATATTGAGGTCCAAGGAGGACCCCAGTGACATACACCAGGTTGGAATGAGACAAACTACAGATCTTGTTTGTGCTCAGCTAGCTGCAGGCAGTACATGAAACTCAGGTGATCCAAGACCCTATTTTTATATTCCCTGTGCCATTTCTTTAGCCTCAGAAGTTTCCAGTGGACAACTGAAGTATTTGAATTTATTTTTTTTTATGATGTAAACTTAGCTCTACTCTTACATTTTCTCTTTCTTTCTTCCTTTTTTTCTTTCTTTCTTTCTTTCTTTCTTTCTTTCTTTCTTTCTTTCTTTCTTTCTTTCTTTCTTTCTTTCTTTCTTTCTTTCTTTCTTTCTTTCTTTCTTTCTTTCTTTCTTTCTTTTCTTTCTTTCTTTCTTTCTTTCTTTCTTTCTTTCTTTCTTTCTTTCTTTCTTTCTTTCTTTTCTTTCTTTCTTTCTTTCTTTCTTTCTTTCTTTCTCTTTCTTTCTCTTTCTTTCTTTCTTTCTTTTCTTTCTTTCTTTCTTTCTTTCTTTCTTTCTTTCTTTCTTTCTTTCTTTCTTTCTTTCTTTTCTTTCTTTCTTTTCTTTCTTTCTTTCTTTCTTTCTTTCTTTCTTTCTTTCTTTCTTTCTTTCTTTCTTTCTTTCTTTCTTTCTTTCTTTCTTTCTTTCTTTCTTTCTTTCTTTCTTTCCCTTTGCAAATCGGCCAAGGTGATCTGAAAGAAGGAAATTGTCAGCATGGTGTTCAGAAGTAGTCAGAGTGGATTCTCCCGTTTCTTTGATTTTCAACCTTGTTCTTTAAAATCCCTTGTGTTTAATACACAGCATTTTCCTCTTGGAAGAAATGTTGAGTTTCTTTCAATATGATAATTCCTCTACTTGAATTGCTGGATCTTCATTTTTTTCTAGGGAGACTTTATTTTTAAATACATTACTGTATTATTAAGCTTCATCAAAATTGTTAGGTGACAATATGAAGTCTATTTTAAATTTTGCTTGTATCTAATTTTTACAGTAGCATGTTAAGGGACAAGTTACAGTAAACATAACACTTTAACCCTTTTGAAACAGAATTAATGCATGTAAGTCTGAATCTTATTACAAATTTGGCAATACTCAGATATGTATTAGGAGTCTACATATTTGTGTGTGCCCCCTCTGCAAATATGTTTTGTTTTTTTCTATCTTCATATACTTAAATTCTCACTGAATGTGAGATTCAAATAGTTTTGTGAATTTTTTGAGTTTCATTTGTGTGCTTACCACTACTTAAGGCATTGAGAAAGAATGGGTGATTGTCCTGAATTTCTTTGTCGTATAGATAATCTGGATAAAGAAGGTTTTGTGCTTGCTTCCTTTCCCATGTATTGTTTATTTATGGAATTTTCAACATCCTTTTCATCAGTCCTCTTAGTACACCAACCATGAGATACATCAACCAGTGTTCTGTGTGAGGGGCAATTTTCCAGCACAGATCTTAGAGGAAAGAGCTTTGGGGTTTTGTTTATATTTGTTTTAGGAGACTATGTACGAAGTAGAAAAAAAAGATTTAGGTTAGATCAACATAACTCCACTGACAGCAGAGTGCCTAAACAGCTGAAGTATATGTTCATTTTTGTATTAACTTCAAACTGTATCATATTGATTCAGCACAGATCTGGTAACCATGGATATAAAAATAAAAAAACTTTGATCTGTGGAAGTATACAAAGCACATCACAGACATGCTGCCTGCCTTCTTGGTGACCCTGATTTGAAAGTCCCTGAAGATTGCCAGGCAAGGAGGGAGCTTACCACATCCTTTTAATGAAATGTTTCCTTGGGGCCCCAGGGAAATGGGGAATATTTCCTTGCACCCAGAAAGTGCAACATACAGTGGTTGTTGCAAATAATAATGTGGTCATTATTTTTCTGTTATCCAGGCATGAAAAATACTAATGTTGTAAGAGATGACAAGTGGAGACAGGGTATGATATAAAATCAGATGCGAGACTGAAAGTTAATTGACTCCTACCAACAGATGCTTAGTGGAAGAGATTTAAATAGCAGAAGCAGAACAGTTCAAACAGGTTGAAAGCATTTGATAGCAAAGATTTTTCACTGCATGCACTCAATGCTTGAGTCTTTTGTAAGGCTTAGGGTGTTTTCTACTATAACAATCTTTGCTCTTGTCATAACATTGCTCTTGCTGTGATGGGTTAAAGAGATTGGTGAGAAAGATAATAGCAGTTGGAGTTGGGAACAGGCAGGCTTCCAGGCAAACAGACCATTCTTTTATGTGTTGAAGAGCTTGTTCTTTTTTCTCCTTTACAGTAGCTGTTATAATGACAGATTGCATCTTCCTGCAAACCTTGCCTGTAAATCTTGCACGTGTCAGGTCATTGTCCAGTACAAAAAAATTCTTGAGGTGGCTTCGTAGTAAGGAGGTTAAAATATTGGGAGGGGTGAGGGGGAGTGTTAAGTTTGTTTTTTCTATTGTCATTTTTTGTAAATTGATTCCAATTCTATGCGTTAGATTTTTTTTTTTTTTAAGGGCTATCCAGGTAGATCAGTATTCCTGGGCAATTCAGATAAATCTCAAACATCCTCTTGCATTCCCTCTGGACAAGGGAATTGAGTCCATCATAAGTAAGTTTGGAGATGACACCAAGTTAGGAGTAGGTGTTGATCTGTTGGAGGGTAGGAGGGCCCTGCAGAGGGACTTTGACAGGCTTGATGGGTGGGCAGAGGCCAATGGGATGAGATTGAACAAGGCTAAGTGCAGGTTTCTGGACTTTGGCCACAACCCCATGCAGTGCTACAGGCTGGGGACAGAGTGGCTGGAGAGCAGCCAGACAGAAAGGGACCTGGGGGTACTGGTTGATCGTAGGCTGAACATGAGCCAGCAGTGTGCCCAGGTGGCCAGGAGAGCCAATGGCATCCTGGCCTGGATCAGGACCAGCAGGTCAAGGGAAGTTATTCTTCCCCTGTACTCAGCACTGCTCAGGCCACACCTTGAGTACTGTGTCCAGTTCTGGGCTCCTCAGTTCAAGAAAGATGTTGAGATGCCTGAACGTGCCCAGAGAAGGGCAACAAAGCTGGTGAGGAGTCTGGAACACAACCCTACGAGGAGAGGCTGAGGGAGCTGGGGGTGTTTAGCCTGGAGAAAAGGAGGCTCAGGGGTGATCTCATTGCTATCTACAACTATCTGAAGGGCGGTTGTAGCCAGGTGGGGGTCGGTCTCTTCTCCCAGGCAACCAGCAGCAGAACGAGGGGACACAGTCTCAAGTTGTGCCAGGGGAGGTATAGGCTGGGTGTTAGGAGGAAGTTCTTTACAGAGAGGGTGATTGCCCATTGGAATGTGCTGCCCAGGGAGGTGGTGGAGTCGCTGTCACTGGAGATGTTCAAGAGAAGACTGGATGAGGCACTTAGTGCCATGGTCTGGTTGATTGCTTAGGGCTGGGTGATTGGTTGGACTGGATGATCTTGGAGGTCTCTTCCAACCTGGTTGAATATATGATTCTATGATTCTAACTACATAGTACTTGCTACCTAATTAAATATACTACTTCTGTGGCATGTGTTGATACATTATTGCTTAATACAGAAGAAGATTTGCATTTAAATTAGTTAATTAATTAATTAAATAACTAATGTAATTTATTCTAGGTGTTAAAAAAGTTCCAGTTTATATCCTAGGTGTGAAAAAGTTTAACAATAGTAAATTAATCTGCCTTAAAAATATACATCCTGAGAGTCCAAATTAATTTTCAAAGTATCTTTCAAATTTTTCTTTAAAGTAATAAAGATTTCAAGAAAGAATCAGTTATATAATGGGGAAAAAGGGTCTAATTTCTTGCAAGCATACTTAATACAGTAACCAAGCATATCCAAATTTATTTTAAAGCTACCAGTTTAAGACAACAGTAAATTATAGAGTTGGGTGGAGAATAATGTGCAACAATATTGGCTGAAATCAGCAGATACAACCTAACTTGTGTTGGCTCAGAAGTTGGTATGCTATATATTGTGCACAAATTTAATGCTATTCACACATATGATGAATGAAATTGTTGGTAACATCTCCATTCACTGTAAATAGCTAGCCAACATGCTGTTAAATATTACCATATATTTCATATGTATTACCAGAAATATATATTACCACATATATTACCACAAATATAAATACTGTTGAGAATATTCTGTAAGAAAAAAAAATAGTATAATAATTCTCTAACTAGAATCATAAAATATTGATTTTTTTCAGTTGGAAAAGATTGTTAATCTCATTGAGACAACTACTAATTCAGCACTGTTAAGTCCACCACTAAACCAACCGTGTGCCTAAGCACAACATCTACACATCTTTTAAATCACTCCAGGGACGGTAACACAACCACTTCCCTTGGCAGCCTGTTCCAATGAGTGAAAGCTTGTTCAGTGAAGAATTTTTCCTAATATCCAATGTTGCTGTTTCCTTTCATCCTGTTACTTGTTACCTGGGAGAAGAGACCAACACATGCCTCAATATAACCTCCTTTAAAGTAGTTCTAGAGTGCTGTGAAGTCTATATTCAGCCGAAATAACTCCAGTTCCTGCAGCTGCCCTTTGTAAGACTTGTGCTCTGGACCCTTCACCAATTTTTCTGCCGTCCTTTGGACACACTCCATTATCTCAATGCCCTTCTTATCATAAGATGCCCAAAACTGAGCACAGTATTCAAAGTGCAGCCTCACTAGTGCCAAGTACATAGGGGCACTCGTTTACTTAGTCCTGCTGGTGACACTATTTCTGGTATAAGCAAGGATGCTATTTGCCTTCTTGGCCACCCCGGGCACAATGCTGGCTCATAATCAGCCACCTGTTGGTCACCACTGCCAAGTCCTTCCCCATGTGGCAGATTTCCAGCAACTCTTCCCAGTGCTATAGTATTGTATGAGGTTGTTGGACCAAAGGGCTGGATTTAAAATTTGGTCTTATTGAATGTCATACAACTGGCCTTGACCCATCAATCCAGCCTATCCACAACCCTCTGCAAACCCTTCCTACCCTCAGTTAGATCAGCACCCCTGCCTGACTTGGTGTCGTCTGCAAACTTACTGAAGGTATACTTGATTCCCTTATCAAGATCATTCACAAAGTTATTAACCAGGACCAGCCCACATGACGGTCTCTGGGAGCACCACGTGTGACCAGCTGCTAACTGGGTTTAATTCCATTTGCTACAGCAGTATGGACTGCTCATCCAGACAGCTTTTACTGAGTGAAGAGTACACCTGTCCAAAGACATGACCAGTCTTCTAAACAGGCAGAAATCTGCCCTCTGGAAGTCCTAAGTAGCAGTTCTACTGACCCCTCTTCTTATTTCTCCAAGAATCAAAAAATCTGTTATTTCATGATCACTTTGCCCAACACAGACTTCATCAACCACATTACTCACAGGTTCTTTTCTGTTCACAGAGAGCAAATCTCATGGAGTACCTTCCCTTGTTGCCTCAACCACCATCTGTGTTAGGAAGTTATCTTCCACACACTCCAGGTACCTCCTGGACTGTTTCTTATGCTGCCAGTTTTGTCCCTGATCATTTTTCCACAGTATATTATTGAGTCATTGTATTTCAATGATATATTATTGACTTCAATTTTATTAATTGATGTTTTGGAAAATAATATCAATAAACATTTCCCTTGGGGGAAAAATTATGGAGACTTCCACTACTACGTGATATAATTAATTATATATTTGTATGGAAGGGTATATTGTTGTTAAAATATCAGAGAAATTTGATACAAAATAATCCTAAAAAATACTAAAGAAAGTTTCAAGACATAACATGAAAAACTGATATTTTGTGATAGAATGTAACTTTTCATACATGACAGGAAAAATAGATATGCATTAAGAAGGTCAATGAAACTGACCCTGGACCTGAATGAAAGGAGAAAATCAGCTGAGGAAAATAGTTTTGATTAGAACATTTCATTGGCCTTTAACTAGTTTTATCTCTAATAAATTCACATAATATGATTCACACAAGTCATTAAAATAATATATTGGGAGAGATATGGTGCAAGATAATGTTGTTAATATGGAGAGACTTTAATTAAAAGTTGAAACCATAGGTCACACAAAGTTATTCTCAGTAATGATTCAAACTTTCTAATACTTGGCAACACTTACTAAGATATTTTACAGCTGCTATTAGCAATGAATTTGTATTTCCTGATGATTTAAATGATTTTACTGCTGGTGTAGTACTGAAGACAGAAGCAAATACATAAATGAATGTTGAAGGAAAATTAGTTTACCAGACTTTACTGCTGAGTTGCTGTGCAACTGCTATGAGAGATAAAATGTGTGAGAGAAACAATTGTGCATGCAACAAGGTCAGTGAACAAGTAGGAGGTACTCCAAGCTCCAGAGCATAGAGTGCTCTGCAGTCCATGGAGAAGACCATGAGGACACAGGTTGTGTTCCCCTTCAGCCCATGGAGGGCCTGTGCTGGGTTCAGCTAGAATGGGGGTTATTTTTCTTACAAGAAGATGGGAGGGACCATATCCAGGCTAGCCAATGGAACTGGCCAGTTGGGTATTTGATACCATACTGATGTTATGCCTTCTTGGCATGAGTCATTGTCAGGTTAGTGGGTTGGGATCTAGTGTGAGGTGTCCCTGCCCACGGCAGGGGTGTTGGAACTAGATGATCCTTGAGGTCCCTTCTGACCCTAACAATTCTATGATTCTATATCACTTGCTCTGTATATTACTTCATTATTATTAGCATTATTTTTCATATTATTGATATTCCTGTGTTTTTATTTTGTTCTTTGTATTGGTATATTAAACTGTCCTTATGTCAGCCCACAGGGGCAGTGTGTGAGCTGTTGCTTGGGGCTCAGCTGATGGATGGGACTAAAGCAGGACAGAATCCCACACTGCAGCATATGGATATGTTCTGAAGTCATCTGCAACCCGTGAGGAGTGCATGTAAAAGAAGGTTTTCTGGGAAGACTTGTGACCCATTGTGGGGACACACTGAAACAGCCTATTCCTGGAGGACTTCTCCCTATGGAAAGGGCTCATACTGGAGCAATTCTTGAACTGCAGTTGGTCTGGGAAAGACCAACATTGAAGAGATTTGTGAAGTACTGTCTTCTGTGGAGGGGGTTCCATGCTGGAACACGGGAAGAGCATGAGCAGGAAGGAGTGGCATGTAAAATGCATAATGAACTGACTGCAACCCCCATTTCCCATCCCCTTGTGCTCCTTGGAGGGAGAAAATTGGAAGAGTCAGGGGGAAAATTGAGCCTGGGGAGATGGGAGGGGTAGAAGTGAGGTAATTTTAGATTTGTTGTGAGTTCTTACTATCCTGCTCTTTTTAACTGGCAATCAATTCTATTAATTTCCCCAAGCTGACTCTATTTTGCCCATGATAGTAACTGCTGAGTGATCTGTTGTGTATCCTCTTGTTTGGGCCTTAAGCTTTTTGTTGTATTTTCTTCCTCTGTTTTGATGAGGACAAGAAGTGATGGAGTGGCTTGGTGAGCACCTGACACACAGTCAAGGTCAATCCACCACATCCTAAAGGAATATTTCCTTGGTAAATTGCACATTGGTTTATTATTGTAGTAAATAATGAATACATTTTATTTGCTTATTACAATAACTTTCTAGATTTTTAAAGGCAGCTCTACACATATCTTTCATTGTAAAATCCTATAGATGACAGACACCCTGGGTTCTGGTTAAGTGTTATATTTAGGATCTTGTTTATTAATTTATTTATTGTTAGGACAGCTAGGTTCCAGTTTAGATAATTGTTTGTCCTTTTAGATAATTGTTGTCCTTTTTGTTTGTTTTTCTCAATCTCTAAATTTGCTTAGAAAAACAATTAAAGGAAGGAACAATGAAATAGCCAGAATTGTATCTCTTGGAACATTCCCTTGGTCACTACATAATGATTTGATTTTACCCTCATCTACCTCCTCCAGTGAAAAGATAGTTGCTATAGGTCACTTAATCTTGTTTTCCACCAACTGCTGAGAGCCCACAGGTGGGCATTTAAATTATAATGAATTGAACATGCTGTACTGGAGCTTAGAATTGCATGGAATAGTTAATAGAGCAAGCAGAGTACTAAGAAACATTAGAACAGAAAAGATTTTGTGAGGGTGAAAAAGGGATCTGCAAGTCCTGTGCAGACTATTCACACTTGATGTATGTAAAGAAATGGTTTAAACAATAATGTCTCAGTTCTTACTGCATTTTAACCAAAGGCCCTTAGGGACTCTCTACCCTGCCAGCCACGTTTATCTATTTATTTTCATAGTTAAGAAAATTATTTTGAAAAATCTTTACTCTGTCTTCTTGGTCTATGTGGATTTTGAAGAACAAAATGAGATTTATTGTTAGTCCTGTGTAAAACCCATAAAAGTATTGATCTGATTATATGATGGAACTAAGGCTAAAAAAAAATTATATTCATATTTTCTCTTCTGATGGATGGAAGTGTGAAAGGAAGCATTATCTTCAAATCTGTGTTAAAAAAACTCTCAACTTCTGGCACTCTGTCAAGATTATATTTCTAGTGTTTATCTCAAAGCAGAATTATTTCACAGATAGTACCTATATATTGCCTCTCCTGAAACAGATAAATCTGATTTTGCTTGAATCAAAAGGTGTGAATATAGTCAATCAATTTTATGCAATGTAATGAAATTGTGAATGCTCCACAAATCCTTCTCTAGTTAGGACCACAATGTTAATTAATTTGCATGACACTTGGAGGTCATCTTCTTCAAGCTCTTGCTCAAAACAGAGCTAATATCAAAGCTGGATCAGGTTGCTCTGGGTCCTAAGTGTTGATTATCTGCAAGAATACAGATTCTAGGTTTTTTGAGTGAGTTGTTATGATACTGTACTAGGCTGACCTTTGCCAGCTTCCAGACACCCTCCCAGACATTTTCTTATTCCCCCCACTGCAACAGAACAAAACAAGAAAATAAAGACATGGAGACTACTTAAGAGATCTACTATCAAGAGCAAAACAATCTAGACCTTCTGAAAATTAATTTAATTTATTGCCAATTAAAAGAGATTTGGAAGGAAAAAAATAAGGACAAATTTATAACCTTCTCCTTAAACACTTTTTGCCCAGGTTTATCTTTACCCTTTCATTCATGTTTGTTTAGCTTTTCATTTCCAAATCTCTACAACCTCACCTTCTCCAAGCAGCACAGCACATGGGAAATGGGCATTATTGGTCATCTCTACCTCTCTGACCTTCCTCAGACTGTTCTTCTCTTTTAGCATGATGTCCTGTTTTCAGGAAAAACCTACAGCAGATGAGTCCTTCATGGGCTGCAGTGGCCATGTATTCTCTATGGGCTTCAATCCCTTTAACAAATATCCATCCTCTCCAGTGTCAGAGACTCCATAAACTAGAGCATCAATATCTTCTCTGGTGAGGTTCTCACCACAGGCTGCAGGGAAGCCACTGCTCCAGTGCCTGGAACACCTCCTCTCTCTTTCTTCTCTGACCTTGGTGTTCACAGGCTCGTATCTCATGTGCTTTTTTATCCTCTCGTTCCTCTCTGCTTCTGGAGTTTTGCTCTTTTAAAAATATCATGGTATCACAGTATATCAGAGGTTGAAAGAGACCTCAAGAGATCATCAGATCCAACCCCGATGCCAGAGCAGGATCACTTAGGGTAGTCCACACAGGAATGCATCCAGGTGGGTTTTGAAAGCCTCCAGAGAAGGAGACTCCACAACTCCTCTGGACAGCCTGTTCCAGTGCTCTGTCACCCTCACTGGAAAGAAGTTTCTCCTCCTGTTAAGGTGAAATCTTCTATGTTCAAGTTTGAACCCATTGTTCCTTGTCTTATCCCTGTGAACCACCAAAAAGAGCCTGGCTCCCTCCACTTGACACCCACCCCTCACATATTTATAGACATTGATCCCCCCCCCAGTCTTATCTTCTCCAGACTAAATAGCCCCACGGCTCTCAGTCTCTCTTTATAGGGGAGATGCTCAAGTCCCTTAATCATCCTTGTGGCTCTCTGTTGGATTCTCTCCAGCAGGTCTCTGTCTCTCTTGAACTGGGGAGCCACAGAGACAACCCCAGCTTTCTGTTGCACTCAGCTTTTTGTCAGGGGTCTTTGTGAAGCCAGCTAGGACCAGCTGCACCTGGCTAAGATCAGAACTTTCCTCTTCTCACAAAGGAACACTGCCCCTAAACACCTTCCAGTTAAATTTAGGAGTCTTCCTTTTCTTCCACACCGATTGCATGTGCTCTTCATATCCAATACTGAATTTAAAACAACCGATGAAAGGATTTCTCATTAGGAATCTAAAGTTAGGCTGATGAATCTGTATCAAGTTCTAGTTTTCCACAACTACACGTTATTAGAAATAAAATAGTCTGGGCTTGATTTTTAATTATTTTTCCCCCAGCAAGTCAAAATCCCTATCCCTGTCTCCTTCCACTTCCTACTCCAAGCTCTCACTGTACTGATTTCACTAGAAAATTCTTGGGTACAGAATACTCCTAACATTAGCTGAGTTTCAGTGAGTACAGATATCAATAGCTGCATGTTCCAGAATTGTTAAATAAGCAAACAACAAACCAACCACAAACAATTAAATAATCATCCTATGCACAACTTAAGCCATTTTTTCTCCATCAGTCCTGTAAAAGCCTGGACATTAATACTAGAGAACAGTTATTCCATGATACTCTATTACTTTTCTGGCAGGTTAAGTCAGTCTCAGTTCATGTTTTGTATTAGTACTGGTATGCAAGACAAGCTTCTTCATGCTGTCTCTATATTTATTTTTTCTGCATAAAATTTCAACTAGATTAATTTAATATGTCAGATTGCTGCATTTAGATAATGTCTATTTTTGTGAACTCAGTCCTGATGTTCTTATTCATGAGTAATCTTTAGTTTTCTTTCCAAAGAATCTGCCCTTATGAGGAACATCTATGACAGCTGAAGATGTAACTCAGTTCTTGTGGGAGTCAGTAAAAAGATTCACAGCAACTTTCAGGGAAGCTGCAACAGGCTTTTACTACTATGACAAGCATATATGGCCTTTATTCATGTTGCAAAGATAGCCTCTTTACAAGTTCTTTGCCCAGGCTCTAAATTTATGCTGTGGTCATCTGGTGTCTAATGTATGTACAGTATCAAAATCTACTGTAATATATACTGTCATATAAGAACAATGAACATTCTGCATCGTGTCTTTGTCAGTGATATTTGTTACATAGGCCAAATCCTAACACAGACATAGACCTCAAAAGTCTTGGTGGATAGTAGAAGCGAAAAGTTAATAACTAGATAGCCTGATTTGGAGATGATACAAACACATCTCTCTCTTATTATCACAGTATCACAGTATATCAGTGGTTGGAAGGGACCTCAAGAGATCATCAGGTCCAACCCCACCTGCCAGAGCAGGATCACTTAGGGTAGTCTGCACAGGAATGCATCCAGGTGGGTTTGGAAAGTCTCCAGAGAAGGAGACTCCACAACCCGCCCTGGGCAGCCTGTTCCAGGGCTCTGTCACCCTCACTGTAAAAAAGTTCCTCGTCATCTTGAGGTGAAATCTTCTATGTTCAAGTTTGAACCCATTGTTCCTTGTGTTATTACTGTGCACCACTGAAAAGAGCCTGGCCCCCTCCACTTGACACCCACCCCTCAGATATTGATAGACATTGATCAGATCCCCTCTCAGTCTTCTCTTCTCAAGACTAAATAGCCCCAGGGCTCTCAGTCTCTCTTTATAGGGGAGAAAAGCAGGTTCTTTAATCTCAGCCTTGCAGTAAAGATACAGCCAGTAGGAGGCATATTTCTAGTTCTCAGAAGTACAGGCAAGGGTCAGAGAAAAGTAAAGTATCTTGGTACTGGTTTTGGCTGGGATATGGTTAATTTTCTTCATTGCAGCTAGTATAAGGCTGTATTTTGGATTTGTGCTTGCAACACTCTTGACAGTACAGAGATGTTTTAATTACTGTTAAGTGGTGTTTACACCATGTCAAGGACTTCTCTGGTTCTCATTACTGCTCTACCAGTGAGTAGGCTGTGTGTGCATGAAAGCTGGGAGAAGACTCACTCGGAACAGATGACCCCCCCAAACAACCAAAGAGATGTTATATACCATGTGACATCATTCTCAGCAATAAAAGCTGGGAGAAGAAGAAAGGAGGAGAATCATATTTGCAGCTATGCTATTTATCTCCCCAAGTAACTGTTTCATGAGATGGAAGCCCTGCTTTCCTGGAAATGGCTGAAGAACTGCCTGCCAATGGGAAGTGAATTCATTTGAATTCATTGCTTATGCAACAGCTTTTGCTATACTTATTAAGCTGCACTTATCTCAACCCACAAGTTTGATTGTCTCTCCCAGCCCACTGTGGGGGAGTGAGAAAGTGTCTGTGTGTGGCTAAGCCGTCTACCAGAAAATGAAATAAAATAAAAGTGAAAATGTCATTACAATGTTCAAGTGTTTGTGACATATTTGTACACTCTAACTGATAAGGCTTATGGATGGATTTCAACCACAGATCCATAACTTCAACAGTTAAGGATAAAAAAAAATATACAACCAACTTACCTTTCTCATTTCCAGCTCATTTCTCATTGCCAGCTAAACAGCACAAGGTAAAGTAACGTTTTCAGACAGTCTTGAAAAAAAAAAATGTAAAATTCTTAGACCATATGCTATGGTGTTTCTTTGTATCATCAAAGATGAGAGGTTTTGCTGAAATAAAAAAGCAACTAGACCATGATTATGCCCTAAAACACCTCTCTAAGTCATTATGGACACTTCTGCCTCTTCCAAACGAAATTAATGATCATCAGAACATCCCTCTTGCAGCTTGTTATCCTGGGATGAGCTCCTTTCTATAGCTAAAATAAATGTGCTTTGCATTATATTTCATCAGCAGCATTTTTCTCCTGTAGCACGTCTCTGGGTATAGATTTTCCTTTTCAAGCAGGGGAACAATTCTACAACTGATACCTTTGACAGCTAAATGCATTCTTCATTCCCAGGATACCATCAGGTACAGGTTGTAAATGATGTGAAACACATGCTATGTTATTGAACATCTCAGCTGAAGAGCCTGGCTCTGTCTTCTTTGCACTTTCCCTTCAGGTGTTTGTACAGAGTGCTAAGAGTGAAACATACAACATCAGGTTGGACAGGGTTCTGAGCAGCCTGATCTGGATAAAGATGTCCCTGCTTACTGCAGGAGGGTTGGTCTAGATGATGTTGAACACAAATCCTTCTATGAGCCTGTGAGTCCTGTCTGCTACTCCCTCACAGGACTGCTGATTGTTTTCTCTCTCTCTCATCATTCTTCGGTAAAAGTCCTTTTTATCAGGACATCCATCTTACTGGTGAAAATAACTTTGATAAATTTTCCCTGCTTAATGAGATAGATCTTATCTCTCTCCAGGGGATGATGATCTGCAAACAGGGTTCTAGGCTTATGGAACCCAAAACCCTGTTTGCAGCACCATTATTCATCCAGTTATTAACTTGCTCTATTAATATCCTTCTCCTCACACACTTTCTCCTCTCCACTGGCAAGATAAAGGAAAACACCAACTGTTCCCCATTACTTTGGCTAGTGCCCCAAGAGCTCTGTAGTCACTCCTAACATTATCCAGGCTTCTGCTGGCTGTATTGTCTATGCCCACACAAACTGACAGCAGGGGTAGCAGTGAAAAGGCCAGAGATTCGGTAGTTCCTCCATGACATCTTGGATTCTGTGCCCAAAAGACAGAAGACACACCAGGTGATTGATGAGGCTGATAGATGGGTGCCTCTGTCCACTGCAGCAGGCAGTCATGCATTATGATGATTTACCATTGCTTCCTGGTAGCCTTTGCATGGATTAGGGTTAGGTAGACCAGGTTCTTCACTTGTAGGAACATCTAGTTCTTTTCCACCTTTGAGAGCAGTGCACTTATTTTGCAGGTTTAACCCAATAGGTGGGACAGGAGCCTTTCCATTGGTGCTAGAAGTCCCTGGTTTCCATCCTTCCCCTTCTTTCAGTACTTATATGGACCTATAGAAAGACAAGAACAATCTTTTAAGCACAGCCTGTTATGATAGGAAAATGGGTGATGTTTTTAACCAAAAAGACAGGACATTTAGAGCAGATGTAGGAAGGAAATATTTTACAATGAGAATAATGAAACACTGGAAGAGGCTTCCCAGAGAGGTGGTTAGATCCCTTATTTCTGGAAACATTCAAGATCATGTTGGACATGGATTTGAACAACCTGATCTACTGGAAGATGTCCCTGCCCATGGCAGCAGAGATGGACTAGATGATCTCTAAGGTCCTTTCCCACCCAAAACATTCTGTGATTCTTCAGTTTTTGCTTTCTTGGATAATAAGGGTAGACAGTGTCTGCTTCTTCTCCATTGCCTACTGATGTCCACTTAGTTTTCTTTGTATTCAACAGGAGTCAGCCATCTTATTCCTTGTATCCAATAGCAGAATGAATGGGATGGATGTGGTCTGCCAAAGAGGCAACACAAAAATACAGAAAGAAAAAGGGAAGAAAGCACATCTTTATTCCTACTTCTATAATCCATGGGGAAGACAAGTAGAAAGAAAGGGAGGTTTTACCTTTCCCTAATCTCATTTTTATTTCTCTGTTCATTTATTTCTTCCTTTTCTGGTGCATTCAAAATTGTAGTCTGGAAAGAGGATGTCCCTGTTTGAACCAAGCACTGCAAGCACTGGTTGTACTTAGTGTTACTAGCTTTAAGCACACTACAGCTCTACACATGCAAATAAGCATATTTCAAGATCCTAAACTTATGATTATACTGAAATGTATGAAAAATTTTAAGTTCATATTATTTGTAGGGAAAATGTGAAGTTATTTTGTAGCAGAAGATATAGAACCATGATTTCTAGTTGCATTTTAATTTTACATTAAAGATTGTGTAAAAATAGAATTTTTATTTTTTTTGTTTCAGAATAAGAGAAATATAGTGGTAATGATTAAGATGTACTTTTCATTTAGTATTTTATATCAGCATGTTTATGCATGCTGTGCAGTGGTAAATAATTCAGAAATCTGCAGTACTTTCCCTAAAAATCCAATATACTCAGAATTAGCTTGTTCAGAATTATTAAAGTCATTGCTTTTAATGTATAAAAGTACTGAAACCATTTTATGTTTATTTTTATCTTTTTCAATTATTTTTTTAAAAGGGAAATGGAGTGCTTCAGAAAAGAGGTAGAACATTGATTAGTTGTTCTGGAGACTGAAATGCTATAATTATCTTCATGAAACTGAAAGAGCTACTGTGCATTCCCTACTAGCAGGAGGCAACATTTTAACAGCAGGAGAAGGTGTAGGGCCAAGGAGATAAATCACTGGAAAAGCTGGATGCCTAGTTAAAGTCATGGTAACTAAAAGAACAGGTTAAATATCAGCAGCTCACTAGCAAGTGGAGTTTGTCTATGTGTGAGGCACATGAATACTTCCAGTAACTCCTCTGTTTTAATGCACTGTATTACTCTACATATATCTTTTTCCCTTTGTCTATAGGCAATATTAACCCAATTAGTATGACTTTGTCACTGACAATCTTTGTCAATATAGAATTTATTATTCTGCACTTTAAGGCCACTGGCATCCTGGTCTGCATCAAAAGATGCGTGGGCAGCAGATCGAGTGAGGTGGTTCTGCCACCTTGCTCTGGTGAGACCTCACCTGCAGTAGTGCGTCCAGGTCTGGAGCCCTCAATGTAGGAAGGACATGGAGCTGACAGAAAGGGTCTAGAGGAGTGCCAGGAAAATGATCAGGGGGGTTGGAGCACCTCTGCTATGATGACAGTCTGAGGGAGCTGGGCTTGTTCAGCCTGGAAAAAGAGGAGGATCTGGGGAGACGCAATAGCAGCCTTCCAGTACCTGAAGGGGGTCTGCAAAGGCCTGTGGTGATAGGACAAGGGGCAACGGTTTCAAAGTAGAGAAGAGCAGATTTAGATTGGATGTTAGGAAGAGGTTCTTTTCTGTGAGGGTAGTGGAACACTGGAACAAGTTGCTCGGGGAGGTGGTTGAGACCCCATCCCTGGAGATATTCAAAGTGAGGCTTGACAGGGCTCTGGGCAGCCTGATCTAGCTGAGGATGCTCCTGCTGACTGCAGAGGGGCTTGGACTAGATGACCTTTGGAGGCCCCTTCCAAACCAGACCATTCTATGATTCTAATGTTCCAAAAGACCATAGAAATTATCCTTGAGTAGCAAAACTGTATCAGGGGTTACATAATTATGTGTTTAATTTTTCTTTTCATGCAGAAAACTGCATTAGATTATTTGTTTAGGTTTATTCAGTTTAGTCACAGCACTGTTTATTTTAAAAATCATTCAGAGCATAAAATAAAGTAGATTTTTCCCTTAAAAGTCTTGCTATATTGATCAGATTGCTTAATCCTAATGATGGCTAAAACTGCCATCATTTCAGATAAATTAAACTCCTTAAAAAACTAGTGATGTTTGCGGAACTATTACTTAAGTAAAGTGTTTGGAACACATGCATCATCTTTCAGTCTTGGAAGAAAATGATTTGCTGAACACAGAGATGTTGAGCTCATTCAAGCAAGAAAGTCAAGTAAGGTTTAGCAGAAGGATGAACAGCACTTCTCACAGATGTCAAATTTGTGATTTAAGAATTAACACTCTCCCAGATTTCCCGGAGCGTTTTCAGGCAGTGCATCAAATCCCTAGCAGATTATCAGGAGAATTCAGGGTAGCAGCAGACACATCATTCACTATGTACTGATCCACAGTGCCCTTAGAATTGTTATGTTTTGTGGTACTACTAGTTGCCTTCAAGAGAAAATGTTGATAAATGTAGTGTCTGGCTCGGGAAATGCTCTACATAAGCAACTTATGTGAATTTTTCAGGATGCTTATTTTAGTTTCCACATCAATATTTAAACAGTTCTTAAAACTATTGATAGATCTTACACTTGAGGGTAGTATTCTGTAACACTGTTGTGATGATTCAACAAATTCATGTAATTTTGCACCTGTTTGCAGATACCACTCTACATACAAGGCTATACAGAAACTGAAAACAAAACAAAGCCAAACCAGATGGGAATAAAATGAACAAGTAGTTCCATTAATAAATGAGATCAATGAGAACTGTAGAGCTATTGATTTACTTAGCAAAATAATCTCTAAGGCAAAGAAAGAAAGTGAAGAAGAGAGAGAAAAAAAAATCTAATCAGGCTAGAGTAATGCAAAAATAAATACAAAGATGGAAAGATAACTCTGGTGTTTGCTGACTTGACCTGCATGTTAGTCAACTCAAAAAATTACTCCACTCATGAAACTAAATTAGAAGAAATAATATTATTAATAGTACCAGTGCCACTAATAGAGCTTTGAATATACACAGTCATAAACAAGCAACCTTTTGAAATAATGGGATAGAGGAGGTAATCTTAAATCACTACATGAATATAAATTAAAGTATTTAACAGAATATTTGTGGAAATTTTTCACATACATAACCCCCCTCGCATTCAAATCTCCTACCTGTGAGCACTGGAAATCACTTTGAAGACAAATTGTTGTTACTATTTTGCTTATGAGGAGGAGTTAAAATCAGCATCTCTGAGAATATGAACCGAGAACAGAGCCAATTTATTATAACATAAAGAATTAAAATAAATGGTAGCAATTAAGGATCCTGCTACACCTTTTACTCCTGTAGTCTATCTGAGTAAGAAAACGTGAATTTTTATATAAAGCTTGAGTATTAATGTAGTAGTTTCAGGCTATGCCTAGAAAATTGTAAATTGGAAATACCTGTAAATATTGTAAATATTATAAATACTGCATATTTTGTATATATTCATTGCATTTCATTGCAGATTGTAATTTTGCTTGTAAATGCAGCTTCATTTTCCTTCCAACTAGGCCAGTCGGGCAATTTAATGTTGGGGGGAATTTTCAACCCACCACAATTAATTATGAAAAAAGAAATTAGAATTAGAACTTTAGCTCATGTATTTTATATACACATGAGCTGATCTCTTTCTCTCTCTCTCTTTATATATATATATATATATATATATATATATATACGAAAATCTTAAGTGTGGGGGCATCCCAAACTATGTATTCCTATGAAAACTGTAAAAGCACCACAAAGGGTATGACAGAAAGTTTTGACTACACTAAAAGAAATTAGGAGACCCTCACTGACTTCAAACATTGACTATAAAATTAAACTAGGACGTTTAATTCACAGACTATATCATCTATTGAACTATTGCTGTCTGTAATGAGAGATATCCGGATTAGCATCATTTAGAGAAACTAAATATGCAATGGCAATCAAATTAATTTTGCTGCAAGACAGCTTTTAAAAGCAAGAACATGTTCATTTGCCTTCTATTAAGTAACACAGAATGCCAAAACTTCTTTGAACCAAAAAATCAGCTTCTCCAGTCATCTGTAAAACCAGAAATGTATATTCTTGCTATCCAAGTGGCTGCCTATTTTATTCTACATAATTTAAGAAGGCATTCTATTAAAAAAAAAATGGCTTGATACTAAACATGGTGTTCTTTTTAGCACAGAAATTGTGATTAGAAGTTATACTTGCTGTTGTTGGAGCTTTTGATACAGACATTTCTTGTCTTTTTATTTTGACTTTCTTCTCCCTGCTTTTTTCTGCCATGATTTTTTTTTCCTTTTCTATTTCTTTTTTTTTTCTTTTTTTCTTTTTCTTAAACTTCCTCTTCAACCCCAGCATCCATTGGCCTTCTTGGCCACAAGGGCATGTTGCTGACTCATGATTTTGCTTTTGAGCTGAGTTGCATAAAAATGTAGGGAGTGCTGTGGCAACCTATTCCAACAAAGTCTGAAAAGAGTTAAAACATTTATTATTTAAAAAAAGGGTAAAATCATGATCTTCAGGAGGAAGTTTGAGGCTGGAATTCCAAGGCAGAGGCAGATGTTTCCTAGCAATGCACACAGCAGCTTAAGCTTGGAGAAAAAAAAAAGGTGATAGCTGGATTCAGCTTTTAAAGCAATCCTTGGGAGTGTGTGACATTTTATCTCTTCCTTAGGATCACTGTAAGTCAGATGCAACTTCACGATTGTCTCTCCATCCTAATTTCCCTTGTAAAACTCATTTTAAAAGGACATACATACACAGTTGACAAAAATATTTCTTAGAGGCAGACCTGGCATAGCAGCCCTCTTTATTTTGGTGGTCTAAAGTTCATTACAAAAAGCATACTGTCATATATGTGAGATAAGAAATAGGTCAGTGACTCCAGTGACTCAGCTTTTGCTCTGAGGTCATTAAATGTAGCGATGCTTTGTTGACTGCCTGGAAATAAGACAACTGTGTTATGTGCTCTCTGACTCCCCTGGCATAGCAAATCATGTCACAGACCCATCCTCATTCTGAGGTTAACAGATTTCTTCCTCTCTTAGATAATATTTGGTCATACAATTCTAGTAGCAGCAGTTCTGGAATTACATTAATGCTTTCCTGTCTGGCAGCTGCTGTAAATGTTGGTTACCATGCTCCTGCTGAAAAAAACTTCAGTAACTCTCAGAAAACAGACTATGATCCTGTGGCAAATTAGGAAATTTGGCCATTTAACAAATAAAAAAATATTATCTGGTTGTAGGACCCTCTTGGTCCCTCTTGGTTCCCTCTTGGTTGGGACGTTTCTGGCTACAGAGAGGGCAAAGGTGATCATTGCTGATTTGCAGTTTTCTTGTTTGAGGCAGCTATTGCTATATTTTGTGTTCCTGTTCTGGCATAAATAACTGATGTAAGATCAAATCATGACATTTTTGGTGTTTGAAGGCTCTAATTGAACCTCCAGTTGCTAAACCCTGGGACTAGATTTGTCCTTTTAGCCAAAGGTAAATAGAGTTTTCAAGGTATCAGTGATGAGAGAGAGGATATGTCTCAGAATCACCAAATTCTTTTTTGGTCAATGCTCACTATCTGGTGAAAAATGCAAACAAGAGGAGTTTAGGGGAAATATTATCATTGTTCACTACAACCATGTTCTATGGCATGATCAGAGGTCATTTTGCCAGGTATCTTAATATCCCAAAATGTCAAAGAGGAGTTTAAGTATTGATTTTCCTATTTTGCTTTCTATTGAATGCAAACTGAAGGAGCCAAGTAATTTTTGGAAAGGAAATGTTTGAAATATTGGCTTAATCTAAAGATGCAGTTATTGGACAAAACTAAATATACCCTAGTATCAAGCATAATTATGTAAATCTGATATAAATGATGTCATCCTAAAGAAAGTTATATAATTGTTATTTCTCCATCCACAATTAAGGCTGTTTACCTGAATTCATCAAACATTTATGAAGTCTTTGAATTTGTGCAATTTTTGTAAATTACATCTTAATATATAAACATTTTGGGTTTTGCATCTTTGACGTTAGCTCTTCTTGAAATAAGTCAGAAGAATTTCATTTTAGAATGCAACAACCATGTTCACTTTTAGGAACATAAATTTTCTTTAGAAGATTGACAAGCTGAATAAAAAAAATCCAATAACCTTCAGGACCTCTTTTATCATATTGTTGAATTACAATGAATTGTTCCGAGCCTAAGAGAGTTGTAGATTACAGACTGAATAGTGAAAAAAGGTATTGAACAATATTATGTTATTAATATATTCAAGATTTGCCTTGAAGGATATTGTTTTACAGCACAAAAATATTTCTTGTAGCTAGAATATTCAAGACATCTTAATTGAATATAGGCAAAAAAAAAAAAAAAGATAGTTAATGTATTATTTTCCCCTGCTATTTGTTTGAATTATCCTTGAACCTAATGTTCTGGAGGGCTTTTAAATGAGAATAAACAAGTGATGAGAGTACATTTTGCATTATTTTTAATAAACAGTTCAAAGAGTCTGTGTCTTTGCTTCATGAAACAAACAAACAAAAAAAAACCCAAAACCACAACAAAACATTTTGGATTTTTATGGCTACAGAGAAGAAAAAATTAAAAAGAATGGCTTTGGGTAAAGTAGATACCTTTTTTTTTTTTTTTTTAACTCAGAAAAGAAATTTAATGCAGAGTTATAAAAATATTTTTCTCCTATATGCTTCAAATTCAGATATTTAAAGTGCATTTATGCATTTGAATGTGACTTCATTAAATTAAGTGGTGCTCTTTTTGGCATTAGAATGACTTTGAGGGTTCCAGCTCCCCTCCGAATATGATCAGCTCTAGATTGAGACACTGGTAGCAGTAGAGTCACAGAGAAGGTCTTGATATGGAAAAGTGCATAGAAAGGAAAAGTAAACATGTCACATGGCACAAAAGGGAGAAATTGATAATTAGTGAAGATTCACAGGTCTTTAAGTAGACCCAGACCTTTTCTAAGTTCTCAATACGCTCAAAATTTCCTAGAGTACAGAACAGTATCATAGTTTCTCTCCTGTATGGAAACTGAACTAAAACATTTCCAAACAGTTTTAATAACATTGCAAAATGGTATCCTTATGTTTGTAGCAAGTTATTCAGTGCACACAGTCCCATGTTTAGTGTATGCTTGGTTTTAGTAGAAGCACTCCATTATGTATTTATTTGCTTTGAGGAAAAGAGCTAAGAGTGGTCTTTTTTGAAAAGCAAATCAAATTTATTCTCTAAGTTAACAAAATGCTATACAGTCCTGAAAGGCTTGATCTCAGATTGCTTTAGCTACACAACCAAATTGATATGGAAACTGTGTAGCCAACAGACTCACGAGCAGATTGTTTGTAGAAAATACTTGCAGCATTACATGAAGAAATTTACCAAACAGAGAACTGATTTGATTAAAGGGAGTGCAAGAAAAAGAGTTTTGTATCTGTGACTTCTTAATTTTTTATTACATATTTAAATCAGAAAATACTTCAACCCTCCCTGTTGAGTTTGCCTATCTGTTCTACAATAATGATACCTTTCTACTTCAGGAACGTTTTACATTGCTAGAAATAGTGATTTATCTTCTCACTATGTTACTATCATGCTGTGAACTCTATACCTGCACAAATTTATACCTGAGAAGTGTCTATAACTCTAAAGCTAGACTTTCATTTATTATCATACATCAGTAATATTTTATCATCTTTATGGTAAGAGAATTGATCATAGGATATAAAAGCTTTATCATCCTATCACTGATTTAAATTAGCCTGAAACTGTTCTTGAAAGTCCATTATTCTTCCACTTTGTAGTTTCAGACTATGACAGAGACCTACCTACATCATCAATACATCAGCTGCTAGTGTTCAATGGCAGTTTTTAACACACATACACACACACAAAAAATAAAATCAGAATTTTAGTGTCTGTGACTGAAATAACTTTTCATGTGTAGTGTCTTCGTAATGGAGATCTATTAGGGGAACAGCTTGCAGAAATCTATGATATATCTACAAAATCAGCCTTGTGAAATAAAAACACAGTTTTAAATTCATCTGCTTGCAACTCTCTTGAGTGATAATTTCATGCTAAAGGTAGAAATAAAGTAAATTTGTCTTCTTTCAGCTTAAAATACAAAAAAACACTTATATTGACTCAGAAAATAAATGATAGACTATTCCCCCCTCAATTTTCCCATCTGAAATTACTTTTCAAGGCATGTTAAAATGTAACAAATGAGCAGTTCTCTCTAAATTTCATATTTTTACTGTTATTCAGATTTCTGTTTCTGCAGTATTTTATTTTAGAGAGCATATAGCCCATTTGGTTTATTAAACCCATTAAAATATCCACACTAACACAAATGAGATTGATTTTTTTGTTTGTTTTGGTTTGGTTTTTTTGGGGTGGGGAATGAGTTTCAAACTTCAGCTCCTTATCTTTGGTAAACAAATTCAGAAAATACTTGAACTCAGAAATCCAGGAGTTAGCACTAGTTTGCACTCTTTGCACTGTTATATAAATATGGCTGGTGAGGATCCTGACATAGGACCTCATAGTGAAGTCATCAGCTGGCAAAAATTGACACTATGCATTTCATAGAATCATACAATTGTCATCATAAAATTGTCAGGCTTGGAAGGCACCACAAGAACACCTAGTTCCAACCCCCCTTTCATGGGCAGGGACACCTCACACTAGATCAGATTGCTCAGAGCCATATCCAGCCTGGCTTTAAAAAGTTCCCAGAATGAGGCTTACCACCACCTCCCTGGTTGCCAAGTGTCTTGCCACCCTCAAGGGGAAGAACTTCTTCATAACATCCGGTCTGAATCTACCCACTTCTAGTTTTGCTCCATTCCCCCTAGTCCTATCACTGCCTGACATCCTAAAAAGTCCCTCCCCAGCTTTCTTATAGGCCCCCTTCAGATACTGGAAGGCCACAATAAGGTCACCTCAGAGCCTTCTCTTCTCCAGACTGAACAGCCCCAACTCTCTCAGTCTGCCTCCATAGGAGAGGTGCTCCAGCCCTCTGAATATCCTCATGGCCCATTTCAGGACTTAATCCAATCTTCCTTAGCCTAATGTAGAATAACTTTTTCATCTTTCCCATAAAGTATCACACCACTTCATTGAACCTCATGTGAAACATGGAATTTGCTAGTTCTATTTAAAACATACCGTCTACAACAATTCTGTTGTGGATGTTGGCAGTGTACTGACACCACATTACTAAAATGAATGAAACCTGACACATGGAGAAGTCCCAGTTTTCTGTTCCAGCTAATATACACACATATCTATATGGAAATTGGACCTTATTCATTTTTTCACCCCTTTTTCTTAGAGGAAGACATCTATGAATAGTAATCTTGTAGTCTGCACTAGTGTTTTAATAGCTATTTAAGCTCCTTTAATCTTGCCCTAAATTAATAGAAGAGATTTTGCTAAACAACAATTCATGGAGTGGTAGAGTAAACCAGCTGTGATTCCATCCTGACTCTTGTACTGTTAGTAGCAAAAATCTAATGTGATTGGCTTGGGTTTTTATTACACTAAATTGCTAATGTTTGGTCCTCTGGAAAGTTGAAATAAAAGCAAGTGCTTGGAGATGGAAAAATCTGCTGTAGAAATTTGTGTATAAATGCAATGTGAGTAGGGTAACCTCCTGAATGTGAATTTTTTTGTTATGCTACCCCTTACATTAGCTGTATTTTATTATTATTTCTTTTAATATGGATAACTAATACAACTCAGGATTAAATGAACATGCAAGTCCTATTGTCACTTTGATAATATATCTGTGTTAACAACAAACCATATCATTGAAAATTTGGATAGAATTTTGCAAGTTTGTAGTTTCTTCAAACATTTTTTTGCATGTTAATGCACCTTCCAAGCTTATGTTTTTCAGAAATGAAAAGTTTCACATCATCTTGGGGAGTTTCACATCATCTTGAGGATTTAGACAATGTGATTCCTCAAAGGAGGGATATTTCTCACCATTCTTGAAAGCAGGCTAAGTTTATTAAAATCCACAATTATTAGCTTATATTTTGGCACTTAGCTTATAATCAGATAGTATAAGATATGACCAACATTAGCTATGTCATGATAGTCTCCTTTCTCGAAAATGTCCTTTCACAGTTCATAGGTGGCTCTTAGAGTTCTCTGGTCTTCTAAAGTAAAGAAGGGCTCTAGGACGAAGCTTTCGTGTGCAACAAGAGGAGGAGGAAGTGGCTGAGATGAACTGTTATGGACTGACTGCAGCCACCCACTCCCCTCTGTGTTGCCCAGGGGGAAGGCAGAACAAGTTGTTTTCACTTGTCTTTTTTTTTTTTTTTTTTTTTACCACCCAATTCTATTTTTAACTGATAATACTTGAAAGAAATTTTCCCCGAGTCTATTTTGCCGATGATGGCAATTTATAAGCAATCTCCCTGGTTTAACTCCAATCATGAGCTTTTCCATCATCGACCCACGAGCTTTTCCATGCAGGGACCTTATCGCTCTCTACAACAACCTGAATGGACATCGTGGAGAGATTGGTGCTGGTCTCTTCTCACAGGTCATTAGTGATAGAACAAGAGGGAATGGCCTCAAGCTGCCACTGGATAGGTTTAGACTTTTCACAGAAAGACTTTTTTTTCACAGAAAGGTTTTTTTTTTTTTCACAGAAAGAGTGGTCAGGCGTTGGAATGTGCTGCCCAGGGAGGTGGTTGAGTCACCAACACTGGATGTGTTTAAAGGTGGTTTGGATGTGGTGCTTGGGAATATGGTTTAGGGGTGAACCTTGTAGAGTAGACTTATCAGTTGGACTTGATGATCCTGAGGGTCTTTTCCAACCTGACTGTTTCTGTGATTCTGTGATATTTCCCCACAACTCCTGCTGAGAAGGAGGGTAAGAGTTGGTGGGTGCACCACAGTTATAAAACTTACTAAACAGGCAACTCTCAAAAGCCATGCAGAGTATTTAAAATCAAAATGTCAACACTTTGTAAAGAAATAACAACTTAAAATGTTACTTTTTCTTTTTGAAGCACATAGAATGTCAAAACATTTCCCTGCATTGCGGTTCTTAAAGGATTTCTAGAGAAATTCACAGAAGAGGTAATGCTGTTGGATTAAGTCTGTTGGATCAAAGAATCCTTTTGTCTGAACACCACTACTGGCATTCATTCTCTGTTTTCTAAATTTTCTCCTGTGAATCCATGGGACTGGCAGCAGTTGGGGCATAGATATGGCGGGTGGGGGGAGTTACAGGATATGCTTACCCAGCCAAGCAGCTTCCTGAGGGCTGCAGTGTGTGCTCACTGTGACCCAAGTGCTGCTATAACCCAGTCTTTCCTGGGTAAACCAAAACAACCATCACTCCCTTTAGATCTTCATCATTCACTTCATATTCATACTACTTTTATAGATTGATTCAGAGCTACAGGTGTTCCTACATATCTCCTGTCAAAAATAAAAGAACTTGGAGATCTTTACTTAAAATCCAGTTATGGAGTAGTTAATTTAAATAACCAGGTTTAGGGCGTGCTGAGAATGTCATTAAAATAAAGCCTAGCATGACGGTGGCAGAATTGCCTTTTTGTTGTCAACAACTGTCTCCATTCAGTCCTCGGTCTTTGGTGCAGATGCTGATTTCCAGGATGCTGATTTCCAAGACAGGAGCTTTGCCCTGAAACAGCAAGCACCTGAATACACAGACTACAGTGTTTCAGCCAAAGGTGAACAGATGCAACCTAAGAAGACAGTGGCAATGTGCTGCCTAGAAAAACACATCCCTAATGCAATCAGTCTACACACACCTCTGAAGGCAGCTTATATTTATGGGAAAGTTTTGTAAAGCGTAGCAGAAAACACAAATCTCTCCTGAGACTTTTAACACTCTCTAAATTTTTGTAACAGAGAATTACATGCACAGAATTTTTGAAAGAGTATAATCCTCTGTGTAAGAGAATTTATATTTTAGTAAATTTATGCTGTTTCAGCCTTATTTAATTCTGTGGACTTTGCCATAAAGTTATCTAGTCTAACAGAAGGAGATCTGTGTTGAGGTAATAAAGGGAAGAATAATCTTAGAGTATCTTCAGCCACTAGCCTTATATATTCAAACATATATGTATATGTATAATCCATGTGTTTGCCTGATATTATAACAGCACCAGCAGATCTGGTAGTCTCAAGAGTCTGTATCTCTTATGAGAAACAATAACTTCCAGCTCTGCAGAGAAAAGCAGTACCTGCATAGCATTTCAGCAGCATTGTTATGGCTCACTACAGTTAGAAAAGGCATCAACTTTCCCATTCTGTCAAGTTGCTTCCACCAATTGATCAGTACCACTAGCACCTTCTCTGAATTGAATTTTTTTTTTTTAATCTATATTCTGCCAAGAGTTGCAGTGATGGGAAAAATTTGCTGAATGTATCTTTTTTCCCCTGTTTGTTCTAGAAGATGGATCACTATAAGTAATTATGAAGTGAAAAAGGTAAACAAGAAGTCTGCACTGTCTATGGGGAAAATAGCTTTTCATCTCTATCAGTTGCAGAGGAAATTATTGAAGAACTAAGAAAAATTAAAAATAGCATTTGTTTACAAAGGTTTCAAATGTTATTTAGCTGAGCTAAAATATTATGTTGTACTCTTGATTTTCCATCCTGCAACAAACAAAAATTTTAAATCTTTCTTGAATTATTTTAAGCTAAATTCTTGTGAAGCTTGTGAATGAAATCCTTGTTAATGATGATATACATGATGTATGTATTATATTATTAGTTTAAATTCAACTGTTCTGTCTTCCTATTCTCATATTAAGGAGAAAAATATTAAGGTATTATTTCCTCTGAAACTTTTATTTCTTGAGATTTTTGCTTTCTTTAACAAAATACATTATTTTCTCTGGTTAAATGTTTTATTATTTTGCTGACTGATAGAAGTTATTTTGTACTTCAGTCCTAGATTTTTAGTATTGTTACTTACAGTTCTGGTAAACAAGCAAACAAACAAACAAAAAAATAGAATGAATGTAACTGTAAATGTATTTTTGTTGGAAGTGATAATTGGTACAGTCAGGTCAAAGGAATCAAAAATGCCAACAAAAATGACCTGAGGAGTCAGCAGAGGAGGGACAGGACTCAGAATACTGCTGCACAGAGTTAAGACTGAAGCAGCAGAAGCATGGCACTAGCAGGGCATTAGGATGGAATTAAGACAGAGTGAAGAGCAGCAATGGGAGTTGAAAGGGTGTATCAATCTCTGTCCATGTTGCAGTATTAACCCATGCCTGTAAACCCTCACACATCCATGGTACTTGCAGGCAGCTGGGTTAATTGACCTTAACATGCTAACTGGATGTAGAGTTTCCCCACATAAATACAGGATGTCTGTGTTATGCTAACGAATGCAGCTGAAAAATAACCTCCTGAGTTAGAATACTTTATTGTGTCATCAACATTCAACACCATAGTGGCAGCTCAGAATAGATGAAAACTAAACAGAGGAACAAAGGGATTTAGAAGAGCAGATAAAAGAAGAACAATTAAAGGAGAAACATGGTACTCAATGTGCTCAGGGAAAGTTAGAGGGCAGGACAGAGCTTAAGGCTCTGTACTCAGGGAATCCTCATTCCAGTGCCATATGTGTTAGAGATGAGCATATAATGTGGAGATCAATTTTTTATTGATAGTGGGTGAACATAGAGGTCTTTTCTGTCCCTGATGTCTGAAGTCCTATAATCTATAACCAGTGTAACAGAGCTCTCTTGAAAATTTATGTTTCTTCCCTCTTTAGGGTATTTCTGGAAATGAGATGTCATAATGTAACTGGAACTCGGTTACTTTAATTGGATGTAACTGGGTAATTGGCAAAGAAATTACAGTGTAACAAAATTTGTACTTAAATATGATGACAGTCATTCACAAATGGGATCAGTGGAGGATTGGGACCTTTCTTATTTGAACTGTTGCCAGAAGCATGCAAAGGAAAGAAATTACTATATATGTGTTAAAATATTTTAACTGAATTTGATAGTTAAATAATTTGGGTATCTATACAAGTAGATGAGGGAAACCACTTGCCTTTCAGAGGACAAAAGCTTTTGGTTTTGACTTTATAGTGTACCTGAATGCTTGATCAGAGATTTAGTTTGAAGGCTGGTTTTCTATACATCTGAAATTACAGTTTGATATACATATTCTGCAATCGATGTGTCATACCTTATCATATTTAATAGGCAAGCAAGGTGTTAACAGGCATGATAGTAAACCTGGAGATATTAAAGCTCTCAAAGCCCTTTGTGGGTCCAAGATTAGCACCAGTACCTCCATGAGACAGTCTGAATACTGATCTTTTCCCTGGGTTAGGCTTAGGAACAAAAACAAATGTGTATTTGGACCTCACGATCTCTTGAAGTCCCTTCCAACCTCTGATATATTGTGATATACTGTGATATACTGTATTCATGGCTAAATAGAGAGGAAATACATCTGGAAGTAGTAATAGGATTCAGAAAAGTAAGCTTATGACACCAACAATTTGTCTTGGACAAGTAGTCCTTGATTGCAATACCTTGGCATAGCACAATCTCAGCAGAATAACTGACAATAACATAATAAACCATAAAAATGGATCATTAGCAGCCTGCAGAGAAACAGATCCCACAGTCAAGGTGAATGAAAAAAAAAAAAAGATGGAGAGATTATGGCAGGCAGGGACATAGAGCCAGGTTTCCTAACAGAGAAACCAGTTTGTACTCTTTGTGCTTAAAAGGGGTGTTAAAAAAGTGTCTTTATTGGATTTCTCAGGAGTCATTCCCCCAAATATTTTTTTCCCTTGATAAATAATTTGCTCTTCAGTTTTACATCACTCTCTCTTTTTTAGAAAGTATGAATGGGAGCTTCATTAAAAGATTTGACTTGAAGCTTGTAGATTTCTTTTCATAAATTCCCAAAGAAAATAGTTCAGTCATATAAGATGGTTTATGTATCCATAAGTTTGGTTTGGAACAACAGCTATAGGACTTAACTATGCCAAACAATAATAAAATGGAGGAAAAACATTTTAATTACAAGATTTGTTATTTAAATGCTCAGATTTATAAAACATAAAAGGCAAAACAGTGATACATATACTCCCACAAGATAATGCTGGGAGATCTGAAGCAGATGGTTATGAAATAACTTGCTGTCAAGGGGGGAAAATAATCTCATCTCTATGTGAATAAAAAGTTGACAATTAGGTTGATTTATGTTCATTTAGTGAAAGATGTCATTGCTCATTGCAGGGGAGTTGGACTAAATGATCTTTAAATCCATTCCAATCCGTCCCAATCCAAACCACATTGTGATTCTACGATCCTGTATCTGTGTTATCTATAGCACAAAACTACCATTCTGCAGATAAGCAGACCACTGTACAGACCACTGGATAGGCTTCAGGAATAAAGAGAAATACTTGTCTCTGGTTTATTTCCTTTCAGTTTTAACTGCTGTTTTCTAGGAGTTGACCAAACTTGAGACTAGAAACTTCGGTATATTGAACAACGAGAACTTCCTTAGCAGCTAATTTAGATGGACAAAAATCTTCAGGAAAAACAAACAAAGAAACAAACAAAACCCAAAACAAGAAAAAAAGCATCAAACAAGCAAAAAAAAAAAAACCAACCAAACAAAATACCCCCAACAAAACAAACCACAAACAACTTTTAATAATGTATTTAAGCTTCTACAGGTTTAGCTGTTAAGTGAAAGAATTATAAATAATACATTAGTACAACATAGCAAATAGCTAAAACAAGTAAAAAAGATTTATGTTTAACAGGGCAAAGAGTATCCCCCAGAATAATTCCATAGGATGGGAAGAGTGAAGAATGTGACAAACTCTCAGTTTGCTTTACATTTTACCTCATGCTGTTGATACCACATGCTATGCTGGCACGTGCTGCAAGCACTTGTAAATATCAGGTTAAACCAGATTCAGTTCTGTAATCTGCAATCAGTGTGGGTTTATGAGCACACCCTTCTGCTCATTTCACTGAAGCCTTGTGTCACATCTTTATTCTCTGGTTTATTGCCAGGCCAACCCATTCTTTATTTAGGGACTTCTCACTACACTGTTTCTTCCCGTGCCAACCCTTTGACTCCATCTCTCTTCCTCAGCTGCCTCTATCACATTTACTGGTCACAGGGTCTATGTCTAATCAATTTCAAATTTTCTTTCCTACTGTCGTAATTTATTTTCCTTGCAGTTACAACCCTTTCCCTCACTCAGTCCCAGCTCCTATGCTCCCACTTTAAGCTAAGCTCGTGTCCCAATATACTTCTAAAATTCTCCCTGAATTTCCCCCCTGTTTATCAAACTATTAAATGGTCACCAAGAGTATAGGAAAGACAGGGTCCCAGAGCCACAATTACCTTCAAAGAGTTTGATGAAGAACCAGCAAAGGTCTCTGGTCTCCAGTATTTCTTGCATTCAATGGACTCCTGTTAGGTTGTTTTCTATGGATAGTGCATATCTTGCCCTTCTGTTCAGAATTTGAAATGGAAAGAAATTCCAACATGCTGCACAAGAAGAGCTGTCTTGCTCTATTACTGCTCAGGTGCACATGGTAATTATTCAGATATTTATGAAGTAGCAAATTAAGGTTGGGGTTTTTTTTGTGCAGCTTCAGTAAAGAGTAATTACAAGAACAGTGAAAACATCAAAGCAAGAGATTATAAACCCAGTATATACTAATTCCTCCCATGAATATTTTTTTTTCCTTATTCTACCTTATTATTATCTGAAGAAAAGGACTTTTGGCTGAAATAATAAATTAGAAGAAAATCAGTTTAAAATATTAACAGAGATGCTTTGACTATAACTAGTGCTTAAGTTCTGTGCAAACTGATCAGAATGCCATCCTTTCTAAATAATTCCCTCACGAAGTAAGCAATCCTCATCTAAGTTCTCCACAATTCATTATGCACTTACTTGTAATAAATGTTCCTGTTGTTGTTTCATCTTCTTTTATTCCCTGTTAAAAGAATCACATTTTTAATTTCCTAGTGAAAACAGATTTTGACTGGAAAACATAACACATTTTTTTTCATGAATTATCAATATGATTTCATGTTATAGAAGGGGACATGAGGAAAATGGAAAAATATATGATGAAGAAGATAGCCAGAGAGTGGCAGAAGAGTAAAGTGATCTGACCCAAAATATTAAGAAGTGCCACCAAGTTAAAGATTATAGCTTGAATACTTTCCTCCATTCACAAAAGAAGCATTTCTGCAACCTCAGGGGACCAATGGTTGGCCCACTGATTTCAGCTTGAGGCTTCATATTTTCTTTAGAGGCACTAGGGCTCAGACAGTGATAAGATTATATATGTGTGTGTGTATATATATATATATATATATATATATATATATATATGACCGTTAAAATAGATTTATCTGTATAAATCCTGCAAATTATAGGAAGTGCTCTCATTTTGAGTGTGACCCACTGCAGTCTGACCTCTAAATTGACACACTGTATTATTTTACAATTTGACTATAAATAAAAGATTATTGGTTTTGTGGCTTTAAAATCTGTTGGATTTACTTTATGAAGTGGAGGTACATGAGCTGCATATTTCACCATCAAAGTTGGTTTAAAATGTCACTATTTTCCTGACTTGAATGACTTTATTTTTCCTCTTTGCATAACAGAGACTTCTAAAAGTAAGAAAAAAATAGATGATTTCTTTTCTTAGTAATAAAAAATCCAAATCACCAGTGCTGTCAGGGCTTTCTAAATATGATAATATTTTAGTAAAGGTATTTGCAAGCCTGTGTAGTTTCAGTTCCTATATGCCTATTATCTAAAATAAATAACTTGCAAAATGCTAATTTTGAACTGAGAGACAAGCAAGGCACAACATTCACTCAGTTATTCTTACCAGATTTCACATCTATCAGACAAAATATAACTTGATATTCCAAGAAGCAGGTCTTCAAAATGATGCACAGGGAGTTACAGAAACAAATCTTTTTATTGTAAACGTGACTTGAGCACATAAATTCCAAGAAGAACCTATGAAAGGTACCCCTCATCATCTCTAAATGTATTTGAGTTAAAAAGAGATCCCAGAAGGACAAAAGTACTTTTTTGTTATGTTAATTAAATACTTGTAGCCCTAGCAATTTGGTTTTAACTACTAATCTACCAAAACAGGAAAAGGCATAGTAAGAATGAAGGAAGGAAGCAGTTATTTCAGAGTGGTCAAAGGAAAGGTAATTCATAACTAGCTAAGAAGGTGATGATTTTTATATAACGAGTGTTGAAAATATCTTTTATTACCATAATTGTGTTCTTTTACTCTGCATGAAATAGTTTCTGTAAATTTTAAATGCTGTATTATTATCAGCTTTGTGTAGGGGTTATTTAAAATACAGGCTTTACATGTTAAGAGAAGGGTTAGTTCTATTTTATTCTGTATATTTCAAGACAGAGAAGATCCTTCTATTGTATTTTAAAAGTCATCATGATCTGGTTAATTTCCCACTGAATGGAAAGGGTGAAACATAACTTCTGTTTTCATAAAAGAGATGAGGAAGACCTGGGGAACTGCTGGCCAGTCAGTCTCACCTCAGTGCCTGGCAAAATAATGGAGCAAATCCTCCTGAAGACTCTGGTGGAGCACATAGAAAACAAGGAGGAGGTTAGTGGCAGCCCACGTGGCTTCACCAAGGACTAATCTTGCCTGACAAGTTTGCTGCCTTTTTATGATGGAGTCACAGCATCAGTGGATAAGAAAAGAGCAGCTGATGTCACCTTCCTGGTGCAAAGTATATGACACTGTCCTGCATGACATTCTGGTCTCTAATTGGAAAGACACAGATTTGATGGATGGACCACTCAGCTGACAAGTAGTTGGCTAGATGGTCACTTTCAAAGATTGCTTAATGTCCAAATGGAGGCCTGTGATGAGTGGAATGCCATGGGGATCCTGGTGGACAACAAGCTAAGCATGACCCAGCAATGTGCTCTTACAGCAAACAGGACGAATGGCATCCTGGGATACTGGCTATTGACCACAGGTCAAGGGAGATGATCCCTCCCTCTGCTAAACCCTGGTGAGACACACCTGAAGTATTGTGTCCAGTTTTGGGCTCTCAAGTACAAGAGAGTCATGGACATATAGGAGCATGGCCAGTGAAAAGCCACAAAGATGATCTGGCACTTCTGACATACAAGGAGAAGCTGAGTGAGCTGAGACTGCTTGGTTTCAATAACTGAGAGTCAGCTACTACTATTAATGATTTTGGCTATAAAAAAATAGATGAATTTTATGTAGGCTAGTTGGATAACTATTTTAAGTGTGACAGAATTAGAGAAAACATTCACTAGATCACAGCACAAATTGCAGATGCCCTGGAATTTGATATATATTATAATTCAACATTTAATATATAGTAATATGTGATGCCCATCTACCAGGGCCAGAAGAATGATCCAGGGAACTGTAAACCTGTCTTTGACCCTTGTGCTGAGGAAGTTCATGGAGCAGATGGTCTTGTGTGAGCTGCATGTGCAGGGCAACTAGGTGATCAAGCCCAATTAGCATTGGTCATGAAAGGTAGGTCCTGCTTGGTGAACCTGATCTCCCTCTACCACACCTGCTTAGGGGCTGAGTGAAAGGTTGTGAATGCTGTTTACCTGGACTTTAGTAAAGCCTTTGACACTGTTTCCCACAGCATCCTCCAGCAGAAAAGAATGCTGAAGGGAAAACTTCTCTCTCAAGGAGGTTGTAGCAAAGTGGTTGTCAATCTCTTCTACCTAGGAGCAAGTGACTGGATGAGAGGAAATGGCCTCAAGTTGCAACATGGGAAGTTTAGATTGGATATTGGAAGAAACTTCTTCACTGAAAGGGTTCTTAAACACTGGAAATGGCTCCCAAGGCAGGTGTATAAGAGTAGGTAGAGTTAGATAATGATTGGACTCCATGATCTAAAATATCTTTTCCAATCAAAATGATTCAGTGATGATACGATATGATATACTATAATGCAATATGATGTTATTATATGATATAAGATAATCACAATAAAATAAAGTTTCTCAGTGGATGAGATAAACCAAAGTGAATGATGACATTTTTATCTTTCATAAATATGTGTTCTACTCTTCTTTAATTTACCTACAGGATGGCAGAATAGTCATGAAATATCTGGCAGACTAATAAAATAAGACTTTCGAGCTCAAGAGCAAAATAAATAAATAAGTATAATGGCTATACTTCATTGTTCCTGTGACTGAATTTTCTCATTTGAACTGTCAGGAGACTAAACCATTTTCTTTGTTTAGAACATGCACCACTTGATTAAATTTGTACTACACAGCAGAATCAAACTCCATCACGTTTCCATTGCTAGAAATTGTGTTTCGGTTCTAAGCAAGATATAAAAGAAAATATTGCAATTTTGTGACAAGTCTATAAGGCTTAATATTTTTCTGGTTTAATGAAATGTCACTTTCAAATGCTCAGCCCCACTTTTCATTGAAAAGTAGCAAACATTGCTGTACAATAACTGCCAGCAAAGAATGTGCATAAACCCATGCTATACCTATATCTGTGTCCCTGAATATAGTAAAAATGACAATTGAAGCTACTTAAAACTATAGCTCTGAATATCAGTAGAATGTTATGAATTAATTTTATAAACAAAAGCAATTTTAAAAAAAATAGCATGCCTTACATATTACTGAAAATAAGACGTATATAAGGGCAGCACTGCCCGTAGTTCTAATTTAAATAGGTAACAGCTAACAAGAAAGCAGAAGCTCATTTTAGTTCAGTTAAAAGGAGAATTATCTTTCACTTGTGAAGGTATCGTGTGAGACACCATCAGAAATACATCATTTTATCCTCTGTGTTGTTGCCATCTCATTGGCTGATGTAAACATAGAATAGACCTGGGGGTACTGATTGACAGTAGCTGAACATGAGCCAGCAGTGTGCCCAGGTGGCAAAGAAGGCCAATGGCATCCTGGCCTGCATCAAGAATAATGTGGCCAGCAGCAACAGGGAAGTCATTGTGCCCTGTACTCAGCACTGGTTAGGCCAGACCTTGAGTACTGTGTCCAGTTCTGGGCCCCTCAATTTAAGAAGGACATTGAGATACTTAAACGTGTCCAGAGAAAGGCAACGGGGCTGGGGAGAGGCCTCGAGCACAAGCCCTATGAGGAGAGGCTGAGGAAGCTGGGGGTGTTTAGCCTGGAGAAGAGGAGGCTCAGGGGTGACCTCATTGCTGTCTACAACTACCTGAAGGGAGGTTGTAGCCAGGAGGGGGTTGGTCTCTTCTCCCAGGCAACCAGCACCAGAACAAGAGGACACAGTCTCAAGCTGTGCCAAGGGAGATTTAGGCTCGAGGTGAGGAGAAAGTTCTTCATGGAGAGAGTTTTTAGATGTTGGAATGTGCTGCCCAGGGAGGTGGTGGAGTCACCATCCCTGGAGGTGTTCAAGAGGGGATTGGACGTGGCACTTGGTGACATGGTTTAGTAGTCATGAGGTCTTGGGTGACAGGTTGGACTTGATGATCCTTGAGGTCTTTTCCAACCTTATTGGTTCTGTGATTCTGTAATTCTGTGAATTATAGAACCAGTCAGGGTTGGAAGGGACCACAAGGCTCATCTAGTTAACATAGCATGTAATAATAATAATGGTGTATATATATATATATATATATATATATATACACATTAAGAGTTTTCTGAACAAGTTTCAGTGGATTATTTTTCTAATATACACAGTTGTAGCCTTTATTACCTTGCAAAAACATTTTTTATTATTGCAGTGCTCATGTTTTAAATGATCTGTAGCAGAACTATTTTCAGTGATCTTGCCATAAGGAGGAAACCTTGGTTTAGAGATTTCCTTCCTGAGAAAAGGATATGACATGGTGGATAAGATCCAGTAGCTGAACCAAGCTACCAAAGCAGGCATTCTTCCATTCCTTGAAATTTGTATTGAGTCACTGGAAAATATAATCATCTAAATCCCAAAATAGCCTGTGTTGCTTCAGAGAAAACTATTTTTCACAAAGGACAGCAGTACAACCTATTTCAGTGCTCCTGCAGGTGAAGAGATTATTTTTTTCACTGACATATGTGAAAATTAGAAACTATATTTTTAGACTACCTGTTTCTTGCTAATATTAGTAAAGGATCTTGCCTCTGTCATCAACAATAATTTTGGTACCAGCCTTTTCAGATGCTTTCCTTTCCATTTTCCTGTGTTAAACAACTCTGGAAAAAAAACCCCACAATATTTCAGATAGTGCTGGTTTAGATTGGCACTTATTTAACTTTGTTAATTAAATGGTATTCTGCAGTAAATCACAAATTTAAAGTTAAAATAATGAGAAATAGTTCTGGATGTGAGCACTTACTCAGAACTTTATGATTCAAAGGCTTGGTTTAACAAGTTGATATAATGTGGGCTATCAAGGTTTTATTTAACATATGTTTATTCCAAATGTACTTACATATAGGCAGAATCATGACTTCAAGCTGTGAGTCACTCCATTAACTGTTTTTTTTGCTGTGTCTTTCATATTGTTTCATATAGATTCATGCCCTCGATGTAGACAAGAAGTACCTGAAACAACCTGAGGCATTTCCTGTTCTTTCTAAATTGTTTATTTGGAAACTAACTTTAAAAACAAAAGTTCAGATATTCTGCATACATTCAATACTGTTTTAAAAATTGAAAAATCATGGCAACAAGAGTCTGAAGAATTAAGTTTATGACTTTTACAATGATGACATTTATTCTTTTTTCAGACAGTAAATTTATCTTATGAATTTCAAGCTAAATTAGGACACAATTAGGACAGAAGATAACTGTTTTTTTAATGTATGGGGCCATAGATCTTTCATATTTTATTACATTTTCATTGCAATCATACTTAAAAAAAAAGAAAGAAGTAAATCTGTGTTTATGAAATTTCAGAAAAAAGAATGTGCTATGATATAACTTCTGCCATAAATAATCCCTATGTAACATTCTGGTTAAAGGACTGAATCCAATCTAATAAATATAATCGCTTCATAACTATGAATTAATTCCTGACTTTTTTCCCCCCAAGTTAAGATGCAGTTGAGCCCACTGTCTTCTACCTTTCTTGCTCTCTCACTTTCCACTGCATGCATCTGTGAAAGATATTTTTCCTGTGTGGGTTCACTTGGCTGGCTGCCAGAACCCCAACCAGTTTCTCTCTCAATTCCCTCCTCCACGGGACAGGTGATAAAATCAAGATGAAAAGAATCCCAGGTTGAGATAAGGACAGAAAGATAGCTTACTGATTACCATCACAGGCAAAACAAACTTGACGTAGGGAAATTAATTTAATTTATTACATATTAAAAGTAGAGTAATATAGTGAGAAAGATTATCAAAACTAAAATCATCTTTCCCCCAACTCTCTGTTCTTCCCAGGCTCAACTTCACTGCTTCATTCCTGACTCTTCTGCCTCCTCCTTCTGAGTGGCATAGAGAAATAAGGAATGGGACTTGTGGTCAGTCCATAATGCTTCATTTCTGCTGCTTGTTTTTCCTCACGCTGTTCACCTGATCCTGCATGAGTTCACTCCCACAGGACACAGTTGCTCATGAGCTTCTTCTGTGTGAATTCCATACAGTCCTTCAGGAACAACTACTCCATGGGGTCCCCCATGGCCTGCAAGAAGACAGCCTGCCTCCCAATGATCTTTAGAGGCTGCAGAAGAATCTCTGCTGTGACCCCTGGAGTATCTCTTCCCCCTTGTTTCTCACTGACCTATCTGCGTGTTATTCCTCTCACGTTTTCTTGGTTCTGCCTCTGACAGCTGCTGCACAGTGGTTTTAGACCTTTCTTACAGGGACATCACCAGCTTGGTTGATGATCCTGTATGGGTCCATTCTGGAGCTGACTGGAACTATCTGTGTCTGACAGCCCATGGTCTCTTCTGACAAAGGCCACCACTGCATGCACCTTTGCACAGAGGCCACCCCTCCAGCCTCATGCCACTGCTAGAACTTTGCCACATAAACCAAATATACTTCCACAGACAGTCCTAATTTTCTAAATAAATGATCAAATCCTTTTCTTAACTTTTGCAGATGTATTGGTATGATTTTATATCTGACCAATTTTCCCATATCCAGTTATTAAGAATTACTAACAGTAATTTAGTACTGTTCTGAATTTCTGTTTTGAAGTGGCTACTGAACTACTTGGATTATTGTCATAAATATAAAAAGCCATAGGGTCCTTTCACTGGGATCTAGATATCCCTCAGAGTTGGGAATTCCATGATCACCAGTCTACAAACCATTCTTTCTTAGCCTTTGTCTATTTAATTTAGAATTTACGTGTTTTCTGCAATGGAGGTGGATGTGCCAGAACAACTTAAATGAAGTTTTCCTGAATGAAAAGGATTTTAGGTCCCCTCAGAAAGAATATTTTTTGATGTTGTCCTATGACTTTTTAATTGCAGCTTGCTTCACTGAACTCTGAAAAAGTTTGAAGGCTAATGTCCCCATGGTGTTTTGCTTTCTGTCTAATCACTGAAACATTTGATTCCAAGGCTCACACATGCCTTTTGCCTCATAGACAGCTCGTGTACTCTCATTCTGCTCCTCTGTTCCAGCCCACTGGCTAATAACTGTTAAATCAATGGATGCCATATGAGGTCTTCCTAAATCCTTCTTTCATGATTTAGAGAAATTTAATAACAAATGTAGTCAAGTGGTAATAATGCACAAAATTAGAGTACATAGAAATTACTGTTTGGTGTATAATGATGAAAGCAATACACTGATATATTGATATACAGTTTAAATTATGGATGAATTCTATGTACATTTTATGAGTTGCAGGTAGATGATACATAATCCACAAGTGTGTAAACTTTAATTAGGTTTTGTGATTTTGCCAATGAAAAACCTAATATTCCTGAACATACACATATGCTTCCACACTGCTATGTCTCTGGAGATTAAAGAAACTGTGATCTCTCTCTCTCCCTCCATCTCTCTCACACTATTTCTCACATTTATGTGATGCTACTAAATCATATTACATTACTGTACACAGAATTTATCTTTTGGGGAAAGGACAAATTGGAGAACAAACCATATCTGATAAATACCAGTTCTAATGCTCCTCTGTAAGAAAGTTGGCTACCACAGTGTTAAGAATAGTATAAGTAATTACATTTAAAATATGTGAGTGTATAATGACTCAGTGCTGAGATGACTACTGAGATGAACTATAAATAATATTTAATTAATAGGTTTCAGGTCTGGGTGACTGATCTTCCTTCCTCTCTCTGGTGAACCAGGAGTTAAGTCTGCCTACATAGATAAAACACTGTGAAAGCTGTGTTGCCATAGAGGTATGTCTCAGACTGCTGCTCTGACTTTGTGTTTAAGCAACAGTGACAGTCTGCTCCTGGAACAGGATGTTGTGGTTCAGGCACTGCTGGGATACATACACCTGCACCAACTCAAGGCAGGTGCTGTCACCTTCAAAACTGAGGCTGGGCAAAGGTGAAGCAGTGGTCACCTGCAATGTTAGGGGTTCTTGCCTATACTATGCACAGGTGCCACAAGAATGACTAAGCTAAACTGGGGTCCCAGGGCACCTGCACCATCACACAAGCAGTGCATGATCCACCCTGCTATGGGCACACTTCTACCAACCGCCCCCTGCCCCAGATGGGGGAATGAAGAGAACCTTTATAGAATAATCTGTCCCCACAAAGTGCTGTCATTAGTGTCTGTTGTAGGTATTACTCTTGACAAGCTACAGAAGCTGGAAGTTATTACTATTGTGAATAAATTTTTAATATATATAATATTAATATAATAATTGACATTAGTAGTAAAATATGAAATTAATGCATTCCTGTGACTGTTTGGAATGACCAGTGAAATTAAAGAAGAGCAGCTTTGACTGATCTAATCTAGTGTAACAGTCAACAAGGAGGAAGTGTTTCCATTACAGATAGGCTTTGAAATTTCTGAACTGCATTAGTGGGAAGTTTTTTTCCATCATTATGTCTTTGGTTAGTGAAAAATATGGAAGATTTCAATACAAAAAAAAATATTTTATCCTGTAATATTATTTCAGAAGAATATATTATTTTTGAAACATATATTCTATTTCAATCAATATTGAAGAAATTTGACTTTGCTCTGCAGGTACTTCTTACACTTAAAAATATTCTGCAGAATATGTAAATTTTATTCTCTAACCAGTTCTATTATAAGAAAAAAAAAAAAGAAAAAATAATTGAAATTAATATGTTAAAAAGAAAATGAAAATCCTCCAATTTTATTTTTATTAATTACAACTTCTCTGACAGATGTTTCAATTGTAAAAGCACAAATTATGTTACTTTTAGTAAACATTTTTTTAGAGGTGCTTGGATATTTCAATTTTATTTTGAATTTGTGGTTTATCAAGGGAAATGTAACAAATAAATACTTTTAATCATGAAAAACTATGGTGTGGGATTTCTTTTAGGATACATTATGAGTATGAATCAGCAGCCTCTCTGAATTGAAATGCTGTTTGGGAAGTTAAAGACAAGTAGGTTTTGGGGTAGAGGAGGAAAGAAGAACTCAATTCATTCTACTTGATAATTATGAATTAAGATTATTTGAAACATGAGGTACAATATATATATATGTGTAAAGACTGCTAAAACACATCTTGCGTTTCTTAAAGTGCTCAAGATTTCACATACTAACAGGCTAAAATTTTCAGGTATGGGTTTCTTTCAAATTTTGTTCGTGTTTGAACTCATGCCTATTCCTCGAAATTAAAATAATATTATTTGTGTTTTATAGTCGGAGTAAAACTTCTGTGCATGAATTTGATACAGAAGTTTAACTTATAAAATTTTATAATCGTTTCCAAATCATCATTTAAAGTTATACAGTGGAGTTGACTCAGGATTAAATGGAGAGAGACTGAGATCTCTGGGGCTATTTAGTCTAGAGAAGAGAAGACTGAGAGGGGATCTCATCAAAGTCTATAAATATCTGAGGGGTGGGTGTCAAGTGGAGGGGGCCAGGCTCTTTTTGGTGATTCACAGTGATAAGACAAGGATCAATGGGTTCAAACTTGAATATAGAAGATTTCACCTCAACATGAAGAGAAACTTCTTTACAGTGAGGGTGACAGAGCCCTGGAACAGGCTGCCCACGGGGGTTGTGGAGTCTCCTTCTCTGGAGACTTTCAAAACCCACCTGGATGCATTCCTGTATGGGCTACCCTAAGTGATCCTGCTCTGGCAGGTGGGGTTGGACCTGATGATCTCTTGAGGTCCCTTCCAACCTCTGATATACTGTCATACTGTGATACTGTGAAAACTGTTCTATGAATTATTTATAACTTAAAAACTAGCCTGGGGCCAAAATGTTATCTTGAGAGTCAAATTATCCCTCAGTACTGACGTGATAGTGCTACGTTGAGTCATGGTGGGATTGGGTCATGGGGGGGGCAGCAGTGTGTGTGAGGGGGGTTGTTGGGGGCGGGGCGTGGGGAGGGTGTGTGCGGTGTTTGTGTGGGTTGATCGGAGGGGCGGGGAGGGGCGGGGAGGGGAGGGGAGGGGAGGGGAGGGGGGGGAGGGCGGGGAGGGGAGGGGGGGAGGGGAGGGGCGGGGAGGGGAGGGGCGGGGAGGGGAGGGGAGTGGCGGGGAGGGGAGGGGAGGGGGGGGAGGGGGGGGAGGGGGGTGAGGGGCGGGGAGGGGAGGGGAGGGGAGGGGAGGGGGGGGAGGGGAGGGGAGGGGAGGGGCGGGGAGGGGAGGGAGGGGGGAGGGGAGGGGGAGGGGAGGGGAGGGGAGGGGAGGGGGAGGGGGAGGGGAGGGGAGGGGAGGGGAGGGGAGGGGAGGGGAGGGGGAGGGGGGAGGGGAGGGGAGGGGAGGGGAGGGGAGGGAGGGGAGGGGAGGGGGAGGGGAGGGGGGGGAGGGAGGGGAGGGGCGGGGAGGGGGAGGGGAGGAGGGGAGGGGCGGGGAGGGGAGGGGAGGGGAGGGGAGGGGGGAGGGGAGGGGGGGGGAGGGGAGGGGAGGGGAGGGGGAGGGGAGGGGAGGGGAGGGGCAGGGGAGGGGGAGGGGCGGGGAGGGGAGGGGGGAGGGAGGGGAGGGCGGGGAGGGGAGGGAGGGGAGGGGAGGGGGAGGGGAGGGGGAGGGGAGGGGGGAGGGGAGGGCAGGGAGGGGAGGGGGGAGGGCAGGGAGGGGAGGGGAGGGCGGGAGGGCGGGCAGGGTGCATTTCGGGATGTGGACGGGACTGGTGCTGGTCTGTTCTTTTCTTTTCTCTTTCTTTTCTTTCTTTTCTTTCTTTCTTTCTTTTCTTTCTTTCTTTTCTTTTCTCTTTCTTTTCTCTTTTCTTTCTTCTTTCTTTCTTTCTTTTCTTTTCCTTTCTTTTCCTTTTCTTTCTTTTCTTTCTTTTCTTTTCTTTTCTTTTCTTCTTTCTTTCTTTTCTTTTCTTTTCTTTTCTTTCTTTCTTCTTTCTTTTCTTTCTTTCTTTTCTTTTCTCTTTCTTTTCCTTTCTCTTTCTTTTCTTTTCTTTCTCTTTCTTTTCCTTCTTTCCTTTTCCTTTCTTTTCTTTCTTTCTCTTTCTTTTCTTTCTCTTTCTTTCTTTTCTTTTCTTTTCTTTCCTTTCTTTTCTCTTTCCTTTTTTCTTTCTTTTCCTTTCTTTCCTTTCTTTCTTCTTTCTTTTCTTTTCTTCTTTCTTTTCCTTTCCTTTTCTTTCCTTTTCCTTTTTTTCCTTTCCTTTTCCTTTCCTTTTTTCCTTTCCTTTCCTTTCCTTTTTTTCTTTCCTTTTCTTTCCTTTTTTTCCTTTCCTTTTCTTTTCCTTTTTTCTTTTCCTTTCCTTTTCCTTTTTTTCCTTTCCTTTTCCTTTCCTTTCCTTTCTTTCCTTTCCTTTTCCTTTCCTTTCCTTTCCTTTCCTTTCCTTTCCTTTCCTTTCCTTTCCTTTCCTTTCCTTTCCTTTCCTTTCCTTTCCTTTCCTTTCCTTTCCTTTCCTTTCCTTTCCTTTCCTTTCCTTTCCTTTCCTTTCCTTTCCTTTCCTTTCCTTTCCTTTCCTTTCCTTTCCCTTTCCTTTCCTTTCCTTTCCTTTCCTTTCCTTTCCTTTCCTTTCCTTTCCTTTCCTTTCCTTTCCTTTCCTTTCCTTTCCTTTCCCTTTCCTTTCCTTTCCTTTCCTTTCCTTTCCATCTCTGTATATGTTATGGGAAACAGAAATTTAGGAAAATATAATGTTAGATATTTACTCAATTACATTCAAAACACAAACTCTAATTTCAAATAATTCAAGGTGAATGATATGTTTTATAAAAATTAACTAAAAAAAAAAAAAAGCAGACAAGCTGGTCAGGTAACTACCTTGATTATATTTTCTACAGATATGGTAGAAAACACAGTAGTCAGGTATAAGGCATTATGATATCAGATTAAATTAATAATTTAAAACTTCTGGGTTTTGGTGGCTTTTTTAATTTTATTTTTTATTCTTTTTCCTAGGGTCACTTCAATGAGAAATAAAAGGTAAGATGTTATGCTTGACAATCTCCAAATCTGAAAAAAAATTACCTAAAAGCTTAGGAAATGGATATTAACTAATAGTTATAACACTAACACCCCAATGATTCAGTGTAGTTGGAAATGTGTGGCTGAGGGAGCTGGGGTGGTTCAACCTGGAAAGGAGGAGGAGGCTCTTGGGAGACCTAATAGCAGCCTTCCAGTACCTGAAAGGGGGCTAAAAGAAGGCTGGAGAGAGACTCATTACAAAGGCCTGCAGTGACAGGTCAAGGGGCAATGAATTCAAACAAGAGAAGAGCAGATTTAGATTGGATGTTAGGAAGAGGTTCTTTACCATGAGGGTAGCGGAACACTGCAACACGTTGCCCAGGAAGGTGGTTGAGGCCCCATCCCTGGAGATATTCAAAGTGAGGCTTGACAGGGCTCTGGGCAGCCTGATCTAGTTGAGGATGTCCCTGCTGACTGCAGAGGGGTTGGACTGGATGACCTTCACAGGTCCCTTCTATGATTCTGTGATCTTAATGAGAGAAGAAAGGAAGGGAGAAATATTGGAGAAAGCTGAATTGTTCTTTTTGCCTAAATAAGCATCTGACCAATGTGGTTGTTTAGCAACACCACTCAGGACAGTGAGCTCAGTGACAGCTGTGAATCTATGCCTGTCCTCTATGCCTGTCTTGTCTTCATACCACCTCAGCTCTTTTTTCACACTCCTCTTTCTGACAAATTAAGCAACAGCATACCCCATTTTGCACAGCTAGACTCACACAAGGCTCCCATTACCTATTCTCAAATGTATGCTCCCCTTATTTATTCTCTTTTCTCAGGAAACATCAGAGAAAATGAATCATGCTCGGAAGGGGGCACCTACCCAATTTTTCTGAAGGGAACTCATGGCCCCACTACCTGTTAAAAGATCAGCTCTGTAGTAGTTGCCTCAATTCAAGAATACAGTCACAACATGTGGGCAGAATCCTGAATCAGAAATTACTAATTTCAGAGCTATTACTATGAGTCATGCTGTCACCTCAATGCAGGAATTGTCATTCTAGTGCTGCTCTCAGCATGCAGAAGCAGAGAGTAGAACTGCACTAATTTTGAAAAAAAAAATTGCAGATTGTGATTTTTGTGCATATCATAGACCAATAGGTGCCACCATTGCACTGTGACAGTCACAGTGAGTCTGAAAGAATAAACAAGAGGAACTGGTTTGGGGAGAAAATGCAGGATGCATTTTTTGCATTTTGTATGCAGAAAAAATGCAGGATGTATTTTTTTTTTATTTTTTTTCCCCTTGGAAAAAAGAAATTTTGGGGATGTAGTTTTGTTGTTGGGTTTCTTAGTCCTTTTCATTTCTTTCCCCTTCTTTCTTATTTTTCCTGTCTTTGATTCATTCTAGCCAGAAAGTTAAAACATTGATATTTATAACTATCTGAAGTATTTGATCACAAGTATCCAAATTAATTAAATTGTAGCAAACCATGTGAATGTGCCTTTGTGTCATTTTACTGCTGAGCAAACACTGCCACAGAATTATTTCATTTGATTTTTATTTTTCATTTCTTTGGTGACCTAAATAGGGCTGTCTTCACAGATTTTTTTAAATTGTATTTTATTGATGGATATTACACAGTTACTAATACAGAAGTGCAAGTTACAGAGTGGTATTCCTTTGTGTTCAATGCAATGAGCAAAAGTATCTTTTTTGGATGTATTACTGACTTCTCCACCCATAATTTGGCATGCTTTGAAGCCTCTGAGTACTGAAGGAAACAGCTGCCTTCGCAGTTAGATATTCTGGAACTTAATTATTGATCCATTTAGATGACTTCAAGGTGTACTATGTTAGATACAATTTCTTTTCTATTCATAGGCAACTGTAATATCATGCAACTGAGAAATGGCAGATGCAGAAACACTTGTGATACTAATTTAGATGTTAATAAGGGAAGTTTCCTATACTATCCAACTTACTTGTCTGAACCCCAATTTAGTTTGAATCTCAAAGGCGAGAAGCAAAATCTACATCGATATCTTTTCAGTTCCTGTCTTGCTACTCAGACTTCTAAATGAGTCAGCAATTATTGAAGGTTTGTGTGTAATTGAGATCGATGTAGAAAATGTGATAAAGCAACTTTACTTTGTAGTAATTATCAAATAATTTGCTAGTGGTAAATCAATACCAGCATGAACTGGATTACACCAATCACCATAAAGATGAGAGCTTCCCTAGTTTCCTCACTTATTTAGTCGTATCTACTTGTATTACCAATGCATTAAATGGAATACCCACTCACTTTCACATTGCATAGGTATCTGAGAAGTTCAAATCTTTTGCATTTAAACTACTGGAGTTTCCATTATTTCTGTAAAACCTTTGGAGGGGCAAGAAAAGTAGATCTATAATGTTTCACATCTTAGTGAATCTAGTCTACTGTGGTGAGAAGTGCTAGGGAAGATCACAGAAATACCATGTTTTTTGCTTGAGAGCAGCCCAGAACGAGTACACAGACAGATCAATGCAGTACAATGTCTAACCCACTATGTACTGTTTAATGAACAGAGTACATTAACCAAAATATTTTGTGTATTAAAACTCTGCCATATCCCAACTAGGCATGCATTTATTTTTTCCCCCACCAATGAGTTTATTCTAGATGATGTATCTCTGCATTATTTTCCCCTACATAAGGCTACCTAGAAATATCTGCAGCAGTAAACTACGTAGTGTGGGATAATGCACTGATACACTATTGTTACCGTTTCCTCAATTGCATGGTGGCACAGTTTTGGCCTTTGTCAACAGTACCTGGCTGCAGCCTGTGCTATAGCTCAGCAGAAGACCTCCAAATCTGGGACCAAGGGATACAAGTCCGAAGAGAAGGAAAACTAATGTATTTCAACACTGCCAATCAAGCTCCTTACAAAAGGTCTTAGTGCCACTGATATTCTTTTATTTCATATAAAATATTTAATGAAGTAGAAATCTGCTTTTGCTTCTGTCCCTTTGTACCTTTGCAAAAAACGTTTGTAGCCTTTGCCCCTCAGAGCTGAGCAGCTTTCAGAATCTGCAGCTGCCTGTCAGTTCCTGTATCAGGAAAGACAGGGGCACACCATCAAGAAATGATAGAAAAGCACAACACTGATGCACAAGATGAGTTTAGAGGAAAAGGTGAGTCTGACAGAAAGTGCAGGAGTGAGCCATCAAGACTATTTCATGTACCAGGCTGTCAGCTCTGTGTGGTTGATTAGATATCTCACTCCAGGATAAGGGTGATAATGAAAGCCCCTGAGCATACCAGAATACTTATTCCTAGTCTGTGTCCCAGTCTGTCCTCTGGCCTGGCAAACTGATTCTACTGTTTGTATGCTCACCCTTTAGCCCAGACTTGCATACAGCTAATCATCTGCTTTTTCTAAAACATCAACACTTCTCTGAAGTGGTAGAGGGGTTTGCTTTTTCTCAAGAAGTCAAATGGGTTTCCTATTAATTGTCACAACATGCCATGAAAGGCTAGCCAGCAAAAATCTATAGCATAATATACCTTTCCAAACTCCACTTGCAGTAAAACCAAAACAACCCCAAATCTTTTGTCCAGTGCACTAAATGTTGTTATAGAAAAAATACAGAAGCTTTTCTGTCTTCTGTTAGTATGCATAGTTAAAGCTCAGTGTTGTTTTACATCAAGTATCACTAGTGTTGGTTCCTAAAGAGACATTAAAGTTAAATTTTAAAAAGGCTCTGCTAAAGGAGAGATCTAAAAACTTAAATATTGTCAAGTATTTTAAAACAAACACAGAATGCAGTTACTCTTGAGCAGCCATTTTACAGAATTTTGTGATCCACTGTTGAATAAATTTATGATTTTACTTAACCCCTGTCATATAAATCAGTTTTCTGTACCTCTAAGGTATATGCTCTTCTTCTATCAAGGCTCTGTGGTTACCAATATTTTGAAACAGTTTCTTGTTATTTTTTCCAATATTTTAATGAAAAAAAAATTCACAACACACAATCCTGATTTTTTTTTTTTCCTCAGACTACATCACCATTGGAAATAGTTGCCAACTTAATTTATCTGGAAAAAAGGGAGATATTAGTTAATGAAAAATAATGTCCAGATCTCTTGTCTAATACCTTCTATATCACTTTCTCTGTCTCTTTTTGTTTGGACCAGTTTCAGGAAACATTTGAGCAAATGGTCCCTGCCATCAACAAGATTTAATCTGATATCTAAACCAGCATTCATTTGTAGGTTTAGCTGAGTGGGGATTAATTAGGCCTTTAACCTAATCAGAATGATTAAAGACTTATTTTGTGACTATATGATCCAGAACAGAATCCATCGTGCTTTGTCCAGAATTGTTTGTTGTACTGGCATCCAACACTAAGTTCTAGGTAGGAACAGTCCTACAGACATCAGAACTTTTGACAGTGTGGCAAAGTCTTAGGGAATATTGAGTAAACTCAGACATTTTCTATTAATGGTACATCAGGCCAATGAATATTGAATGACCAGTATTAGTACATTCCTTTTCCAGGTGGTCTGGGAAAAACTCTAAATGAATCAATCAGTAAGAATAAATCATGGAATTATAGAATCAGTTAAGTGGAAGAGACCTTTAAGACCACAGAATCCAACCATTAACCTAACACTGCCAAAATTGCTGCTAAATGCAGTATTCAAGGCGCAGCCTCACCAGTGCCAAGTACAGGGCTATAATCAGTTCTAGTTCTGCTGCCCACATTATTTCTAATTTATTCCAAGATGCCACTGGGCTTCTTGGCCTCCTGAGCACACTGATGACTCATATTCAGCTGGCTGTTGACCAGGGCCCCCAGGTCATTTTCTATCAGGCAGGTTTCCAGCTACCCTTCCCTAAGCTTGTAGCATTGTATGGGATTACTCTGCCCCAAGTGCAGGACCTGGCACTTGGCCTTGTTAAATCTCATACAATTGACCATGGCCCATTGACCTAGCTTGTCCAGGTCCTTTTGCAGTGCCTTTCTACCCTCAGGCAGATCAACACTACCTCTCAACTTGTCATCTGCAAACTTACTGAGACTACTTTAGATCTGGAAATGAAGATGCTCAAAGTGTAGCATCCTTCTCTTTCACTGTGATTGTGGATGGAGATGTTTCTTGATGCATGAAAAACTCTTCAAGAAAGTTTACATAATGACACATTTGCCAGTTTGTTTTTCTGGTTTGTTTTGGGTTTTGTTGGTTTTACTTACTTTCAGGATATTTTGATCAACTTTAGGTACCAAAATATATAGTACTCATGATAGTTTCAATCACAATCCCTTCAGATAAACTACAGATGCTTTTTTTTTTCAAATATATTGGTTTACATGTGAAGGACAGTGGAAGTGATTTCTATGACAAAAAGTCACCATAAAAGCAAGTATTGCAATGGCATGATACAGTTGCTGATACTGAGAAGAGGTACAACAGATCATGTTCTTAATTATAATATAAGTGAAGCCTTGTTCAGCAGGGATAACTCAGGAAATTTAGGAAAGTGAGTACTCACAAAGCTTCCCAATTCTGAAGTTCTCCAGTCTTCAAAACAGTCTAATGCTGAAACCTGGAGCAATTTAGTTTTTAAGGGAACTGTCTGTACTTTTGTATCTTTCTTGAGGACTGGTTTTTTTTTTTCCTGTTCTTGTTGTTGGTGGTTTTTTTTTTTGCTGGTTTTGTTTTCTTGTGAAGCTCTTATCCAGTTGTTAGCCCAGGCTCAAATGAATTTCACTTCTCTTTTTAGTTCCATTGCTAACCTACAGCAGGATTTCAGCACAGTGAAGCTTCCTGGAAGCCAGAGTGTCCTGCCACTGAGCCAGAATAACTGTTCCCAGAGGTGGCTCCTGTCATCTCCCCATATCAGCTTCCTAACTGACAGAAGGAGCTGGTTTTATATCATGTTTTATAGTCCTATACTGCACTAAATATTCATTAACCTTTAGGAAAAAAAAAAAAAAGCTAGCAAGAATTTTCAGTTTACATTTTCACTAACAATCTTTGGTGATTTGAGCAGTTTTCTTCCTTTGGTTCCAATTTCTACTTCAGGCTGCTGATACAGCACCTGCTGTTCTTCATGTGAAGTCACTTTCATGTCTATTTCAGGTGTAAAACTCTTCAGTCTCAGGACAACGGTAAAGAGAGAAATTTCTCTTCTTTCTTTTTTTTTTTCTTTCTTTCTTTCTTTTCTTTCTTTCTTTCTTTCTTTCTTTCTTTCTTTCTTTCTTTCTTTCTTTCTTTCTTTCTTTCTTTCTTTCTTTCTTTCTTTCTTTCTTTCTTTCTTTTCTTTCTTTTTCTTTCTCTCTTTCTCTTTCTGTCTTTATTTTCATTATTTGGCATTCTATGTAAAGATTTCATTGGTTGATTCACCTTTCCTTTTTTAAGTGCAAGAAAATCTTTAAATAAATTATGTCCTTTAAAAATAAGGGCAGAAAAATACTCTATATCCACTTCTTGCCACTTAATGAAAGAATGCCATGACCAAAGTTGGATATTGCTACCAGTGATTAAAAAATAATTACATAATTTAAATTGATGTCTGATAACTATCATTTTCTTATCATTTTTTACATATTCTATAAACTATACTTAGAGAAACAGAGGCAACCATTAAGAGATTTAATTTACTTTGGGAAAATATTCAACCAGCAGAGAGAGATATACTACTTCATCAAAAAAAAAAAATTCTGTAAAAAATAAAGGTCTTTCATTTATATGTATCTTGCTATATTCCTCAATCAATCTTTGCCAGGAATACAGCTAAATAAACTAAGCAATACTGCAGCTATTCCTCCATAATTAAAATTTGCACACACTGTGAAAATTACAGACCACTAGCAGTAATGAACAATTTTACAATGAGATGTTGCTCAGCATAGCTGACACATGGAGCTCCCAAACCTATTGCTAAATCAGTTTGTGAGTTAAAGAGAGTCCAGGTGGCGTTTTTCATAGCTAGCATTTTGCATGCACCAGCAGTGGAAAATCCAGTCTGGCATGAGCTCATATATCTCAGAACAATCTGCTTAAAGCAAGTAGAATGAAGTAAAAATATTTTGACTGAGTGTTTGGACCTAACAAGAAAACACTGAAATGATTCGGGACATTCTAATCATATATTAATTACATTTTCCTACATTAATAACTATTTTTGAGAGACTGAGACTCACAGATTTTAAGTAATGTAAAGATAATTAAAGGGAAAAATAACATACTATTATCTATGCCACCAGTTCCACTGAGCCAGTAAATTTCCTGAATAAAAGAGGGCTCGTTGTGAGGTGTTCAGCCTAGCAGTTTACCAGAACTAACACTCATAATAAAAACACAGAGTATATTCACATCATGGATGAAGTCAAGGAATCATGATTTGACTAGGGGGAAGGGAAGGGAAGGGAAGGGAAGGGAAGGGAAGGGAAGGGAAGGGAAGGGAAGGGAAGGGAAGGGAAGGGAAGGGAAGGGAAGGGAAGGGTAAAATTCTGTTGGTGGGAAGATTGATATCTTTGTGTAAGATATCTAAGCATGTATTCACATTTTGGGGAAAGAGGTAGTGCATCATAGTATCCTACTGGGGCAATTCATTCCTGTAGGACAATTCTGGGCATCATATTGGTCTATATGACAGTTTTCACTGCCCTATAATGCATGGGAAGGAGTTAGTTCTCCCATCTGAACCTCCCCCTGCACACTCATTTTTTTCAGATTTACCTACACACTACAAAACCAGTACAGTGTGACAGCTGTCCTGGCATACATTCCCAGTATCCAATCCCCAGACCAAAGGCAATACCTGCAACACAAGCAGTCCTCAGCAGAGGTTACATACACTGGAGTTTCTCATGTTTGCTCAGATAAGGAGTAATAAGCTTATCTTTACTCCATTCCCTTGAACTCTCTGACAAAGAAACACCCTGCCACTGGCTTCAGAAAAGTGCTTGCTGTAGTTTCCAAATTTCTAACAACAACAACAACAAAATTACATCAAACAATAAGGGAAAAAAAATCAATAATTAATGTGTTTGGTTTCTGTTTGCTTGTTTGGGTTTTTGTTTGTTTGTTTGTTTTTCCTAAAAAAGTATAGAAATAAAATGTTGTGTTTCCTTACTGGTTAATTTGGAGATAACCTCAAAAGATTCTGCTTAGTGAGTTCTTGCTTTGATATTTTTTGTTGCTTTGTTTTGTTTGGGCTTTTTTTCCTTCCTCTTCCCCCTTGAGTAGCAGGCTAAGTATAGACCAGGGAATTTAATAAGGAACTGAATTAAATTCAATAGAGACATGAGTTTTTCAGTCTGAACTATAACAGGAATGTCTATTTCTCCCTATTTAAAAGTACTAAAGATTTTCCTTTTGTTGTTGTTGTTTGTTTAATTGAGCCTTGCTAAATTGCAGTAGACACTAAAGTCTTAAACACTTTCAATAATAAAATTGTCAGTCTCAATGAACTCCTTTGCTGTCAACTTTGTGAATTTTACAGAAGCACAAGTTTTATGGCTTTGTGTAAATATTTGTGCATTCTTTGCTATGTATAAAATTTGAAAGTTGTTTCTTTAGAGATCTAAAATAAAACTGAAGTGATTTGATTTTTTTTATGACTATCAAGTGCATATCCAAGCAACAATCTGCTATACTACAAATACATCACGTTATGTATGACTGTGTCAAAAATGAAGCACTGTCTGGAAATCTAGACAAGATGACTGATGGCAAAATAAGCAGGAGACCATTTTATGCCAGACCAGCATTTTCTGGATTTCAGGCAACATTTTTTTCTCTTTTCTTTTAATATAATAATTTGTGAGACGAAAGAAAAATGTTTCCAGCTCTGCTACGACTTAACTGGGGAGAAAAATAGTTAAAAAAAAAAGTTTCCAAAGGGTTTAAAAAATTATTTATTTATCCAAATGCAAAATGTTGGTATTTTGATGATTCCTCCTGATCAAAAGACAAAAGAAAACATGCCAAAATTTTCAGTTTGCCTACATTGACTGTCAGTCATGAAGTAGGTCACACTCATGGAATGGGCTCTCTGAAAAACTTCCTTTAGGAGTGAGAGCTTATATTTTCAGAAAGCTTCATGTACTGATGTCTCTGATTCAGGACTGTTTGCAGTGTTAATCTTCTCCTTTTAAGGTGATTATGGCCAGGTGTGGGTGAAGGAAAATAAAAAGCTTTCATGTAATATATAAGAAAAATTAAATGTTCATCTGAAAATAAATTGCTTTCAAATTACTTAGACAAGCCTTCCAAAGTTTTGCTCATTAGGAGTTGCTCATCCAGACTTAAATAAATCTGATTCTCCTCCTTTACCCTTCAGTTCAATTCAAACTTCTGTTCATTACCATGACATGATGTTTGGTTTCTGAATTTCTGACAGTCATTTAACCTTTAGACTCAAATAACTCCATTAATTACCAAAAGGCTGCTTCTCACTTCCACTAGTGTAAGCAGGAGAGCAGTTAGTCAAATACCTTTGAAGCACTTTCCTCTCCTTAGAGAGTGAAGAAAATAATTTCAATTATCAATCACATTAGGTAAATAATATATTTTTTAATAAAATGCAACATGTTGATAATTAGACATAGAGATTAAAAGTTCTGTCCAAAACCTCTGCTGCAGAAATATCCAGCAGAAACTTACAATTCATTGAGAATGCAATTCAAATATGATTACACTCAAAAGGGGATTTTGTGATGGTTTTGGGATGCTACTGGAAACATTAAGGTAAAAAGAAGACAAAGACTGGAGTGACTGAAATGAATGGAATACTTTCCAAATATTTTTGTGGACCAGTATTTATGCCAATAACAGAAAAAAATGAAGAATCCTAAGAACCAAACATAAAACCAATCAAACAAAAACAACCTCAGAGAGTCATACCCTTTTTATCAGTCTTTAAGGGGTTTAAAATCAACAAGCCTTTATCTATTTGATTTACTAAACAGAAATGTTTTGCACCTCCATGTATGATTTAGTTAATCAACTTGTAATGGGGATGATCAGGGCTGTCTATCAATATGTGAAACTCAAGTGCCTTAGCTGGAAGTTTAATGCTACAATCCTTCCTGCATCATTAGCACCAGGTGACCTCCAGCCTAGATCATTAGATTTTCTTTTGCATATGCAAACCTCTGCTGTTGTGTTTTTTTTTCCTGGGAAGATCTGTTGTTTTCATGAGGGTTCCTCTGACACAGACACTGTGAGCTGTGTAGCAACATCAGCTCAGCTTCTCTATTTAAAAAGAAAAAAAGCTCTATTGCTGAGTTGTTCATAATCTCTGGAAACTTTGTGTCTTTCCTTGGAATAGAAGTGAGTTGCTGATCTGCAAAGTGGTTACGATTATAATGATCATGTGTGTGTGTGTGCATTTGTGTGTTTGCATGTATGAGGATAGTATGTAGTGATAATTACTATGGTTCTTCAGTAGTTTGTTTAAAGTTAATAAAGGTATAAGAAATTCCTTAGCAAAAATATTTCAGTAAGAGAAAGAAGTATCTGTTACAAAAGCTAAAAATAAAACAGCAAGCATGATATGAAGCACACAGCAGTTAAGCAATGGTGACTGGAACTTAAGTGACAATGGAAAAGTTCAAGTGTGTACACCAATATGTGTAGGAGCATATACATAAAGTTGCAGAGGATTTAGATGAGAACACCAGAGCATTAAACATTGAGAAGCGTGCAAAGACTGTTGTAGCAGCCTTCCTTGCTGCTGTGTATGCTGATGTTCCCAAGAATACAATATTCACAAATAATTTCCTATACCTGTCCCTTATCTGGAAGTCTGGTCAGATTAACTACAAGCTGAAGTTTATGGTCTTAAGCAACCCCAGGGCTTAGTTTCCAGTGATTCTTTAGAGTTAGTACATTAATCATCGTCAGCTGGAGATGAACTTGAAAAAAACCAAAATATCTCCCAAATACCATCCAGATGTAAAACTGCCAAAGGTGCCACTTGTGGGAAAAATGTCATCATGTCTGCTACTAAACTTTTTATTTCAGCTGAATCTCTTTTGACAACATTGTTTTTAAGGAGAGTATTCAGGCATGATATGAGAAACTGGGTAGCATCTCACTGCAGGTGTATAGGTTATGTCATCTTGTACCTGACCTCAGACAGCCAAGTGCAATGCCTTCATTCTCGGCCTCCCTATCATAAATTCCAAGTTTCTGCAAGCTACTAAATTCCACTTCTTCACACAGAAGTATTTTTTTAGCCTTACCTTATCAGTACCACAATGTGTTTACATGTCAGAAAGGAATAGCATAAAAATAAATTTTACTCATCTGTGACAGGCAAATATTTTCATTTTCATTAGTTTTGACAGGACTTAGTTTGCCATGGGTAATATACATTTACAAGTTGTATTTTATTAGCACATCAAATCATGTTGTGTTGAATTACAGTTTGTCACAAAGTATTAGTGTTACTTTGTATCTGACAGGACATTGCTTCTGCTTAAACATACTAAGAAGCTGATAAACTTATGGGAATTTTCTGTAATTTGTGCATATCTTCAGCTCCCAAAAGCAGAGTCCTTTTTTTGTTGTTGTTGTTACTCAACTGAACAGACATCTACTAATGAAAGTTTTGATACCAAATAGTATATTTTATTTACTGAAATTCTTTTTCATATGATTTTTTTTTTTGTCTTTTATAATTCACTAGTGGTCTAATCCCCTGTCATTTAAGTAAGTAGAAGCTTTGTCATAACATTCAATTCTTTGTTTCCTTTCAATAAAATTGTTCAATATCTTTCACTTCACTGCAGTTTGTGCAAAATATTCTAGGCAGGATGTTTTGAATGTTTCTCAGGGTATCATGTTAGGATTGCAATGCCACTGCTATCTTTTACATACTGAGCAACAGAAACTAAAAAGTAAAAATTAGATATGTTTTCAATAAATAGTATCCATACATTGACCTGATGATTCATTTTACAGCTGTTTCTTTGTTGGAGGCAGAGGTAACGTCTCATGAGACTTAAAAAAAAAAAAAAAAATACTGTCCATACTGACATTTGTTACAAAATTCATAGGTCCCTCAGTAGCACAGACTAGGGTTCCACAATATGAAACACTTCTTTTATGTACCTAATTAAAAAAAAAAAAAATAATAAGAAATACTAAACAAATTATGGATTAATATGTGACCAAATGCACAGTAAAGGTAATCTGAAGAAAATGTATAAACCCACAGTCAATTTAACAGGTATGAAGTGCAGTGAATGTTTCCCTCTGGAGTAGTCAGTTGTAAAGTAAATCATTTAGTCCCTTCCAACCCTGACTGATTCTATGATTCTATGATTTAGTCACTTTTTCTAACTTCATAAACTATAAATTAGGCAAATAATTTAAAATTATTTTCACCTCTTTAATTTTTAAATAGTTATTGAACAAAATAATTGCAAAAGGTGCAGTTCTTTACTGGTTTAGGAGGATCTTTTTTTCTCCTCACACCATGAGGGTGGTGAGACACTAGAACAGGTTGCCCATGGAGGTGGTAGAAACCCCAGCCCTGGAAGTTTTTAAGGCCAGGCTGGATGTGGCTCTGAGCAACCTGTTCTATTGTGAGGTGTCCCTGCCCATGGCAGGAGAGTTGGAAATAGATGATCCTTGAGGTCCCTTCCAACCCTAACAATTCTATGATTCTATGAATATATATTCACAAGAATCACAGACTTGCCAGGTTGGAAGGGACCCCAAGGATCATTTCATCCAACCTTTCTAGCTGATAGTGTATTTTAAAGGAGATGGCCCAGCACCCTGTCAAGCTGTCTTAAAACTGCCCAGTGTGGGGGATTTCACTTCTCTTGGGAGATGATTCCAACATCTAACTGTTCTCACTGTGAAAAAATTTCTTCTGGATTCCAGGTGGAATGTCTCTAGGAAAATGCAGTGGCAGCCAAAAGCAAGCTCATCTCTTTTCATTTGTATAGAACTTGACTTTCATTTTAAGGCATATTCTGTTATCATGATATATTATGGATATCTTCTTGACCTAACACCTGAGTGATCTCCACTGACACTTTTGCAATTAAAGGAATGAATGTTAGCTTAAATGTAGGTCACAGTGATTCTGTGGTAGACTACATAGCAGGTCAAAATTAATTTCATAATTTTGTGATAATATCTTTTGTAGGCATAAAGGCATTTAAAACTCTTTTGTTCTTTTTTTTAGCGGATGTGGTGAATTGACCCTGCCTGCTAAGTGCCCACCAAACCAATCTCTCACTCCTTTCCTCAGCAGGACAGTAGAGAAAACAACATGAAATACTGATGAATAAAGATAAAGGAAAGTTTCCCTGATTTTCCATCCCAATAGCATTATATTGTCTCATGACAGTTATATACTGTACATATTTAGGTTCCTAACATGAAAATTGCTATTTGCCCACTATCATTACAAAAAAAATAAAAAAAAAGAAAAAAGAAAAGAAAATGACATATTTTAAGAGTTTAAATTAAAAAAAAAAAAAAGAAAATGACGTATTTTAAGAGTTTAAATACAAGGAAGGGAAAAATTACAAGAAAGTAAAATCTGAATAGATAATATAATGGAAAGTCTGATGTCCTTCAATTACAGGCCAGGTGTAAAAGCCTTGATTAACTAAGAAAACAATCCTGTGAAGCACAATCCATACACTTCTTCTGTCCTCAGGATTTGGATTATATAGCAGAGCTATTAGTTGGATTTATGTTATGTTAAATGCAAAGAAAGATGGCCTTGAGTAATTTGGACTCAAGTGCAAGGTACAGCTAAGATGGGCAGTCTGCAACAGCCTTGCAACAAATCCTGAACAGTGCATTATTTTGAATCCATCCTTCCTCTCCTTGAATTAGTCTCTACTTCAGTTAAAAAACAAAACCCAAAACAAACAAAAAATAATCCCTCCCCCTCAAAAAATCCAAACAGCCACAAACAATCCAAACCCCAAACCTGAGCTCCTGAGATCAGTCCTATAGGTTTGTTGTGAAGATTAGCTAGAAGACCTCAGAACAGTGAAAACCTCTTGTATTACAATTCTTATTTGATGCACTTAATGAATAACACATTCCCTCTTGATATGCACTGCACACAGTACTGCACTGCTGCATATTGTAGAGGAGGGAGATTATTTACCATTATAAAATGTCACCTCTTTTCCTGCCAAAATTTTTTGCCCATCTTTAAAGTAATCAGTTCTGTCATGACTATTCAAAATCCATTAATAGGAAATTCTGGCTGATTAAGCATGTCCAAGGCCAAGACTCACAAACAGTGATTCCTCTGATTTGCATGGATTCCCAGAGCAAATGTTTGTCTGATACTGAGCCAGAACTGCCTACATCCTTTATATTAGGTTATCAAAGATTAGTTTTGCTCTTGAGCATGCCATTTCACTTCCCCTATAAAAAATGAAACAGAAAGCTCAAAACCCCATGACTTACCTGTGGGGACTAAACTTTAAATGCACTTTACCATTGTTCAAACTACAGTGTTTCCAGTAGTTTTTGTATTCCCTGTTAGTAGGGGAGAAAAACTTGAAACTTCATCACAGAGCCACGAGGATGATTAGGGGACTTGAGCATCTCCCCTATGAAGAGAGACTGAAATTCCTGAGGCTATTTAGTCTGGAGAAGAGAAGACTCAGAGGGGATCTCATCAATGTGTATAAATATCTGAGGGGTGAGTGTCAAATAGAGAGGGCCAGGCTCTTTTTGGTGGTTCACAGTGATAAGACAAGGAACAATGGTTTCAAACTTGAACATAGAAGATTTCACCTCAACGTAAGGAGAAACTTCTTTCCAGTGAGGGTGACAGACTGGAACAGGCTGCCCAAGGGGGTTGTGGAGTCTCCTCTGAAGGCTTTCAAAACCCACCTGGATGCATTCCTGTGGGGACTACCCTAAGTGATCCTGCTCTGGCAGGGAAGTTGGACCTGATGATCTCTTGAGGTCCCTTCCAATCTCTGATATGCTGTGATACTGTGAACTGTCTACACTATAAACGAAGAGCATGAAGTCTCTGCTGACTACTTTGTTTCCTCCCCCTGTCTCCTGATTTCATATATCCTACTTGCAAGCTTATAGAGAAACGTTCATTACAGTGTTTTGCTCATCTTTGGAAAAGATCTGCAAATTAACACCTATCAAAATCAAGAATAAGTGCAGTCAGCATTTAAAGAAAGGGAGAATACAAACAAGTAAGAAAACTTCTGCTGTGAGAACATGAAGGTTTAATGCAAGATTTGTTTTTTTCTTCTGAAAACTATCTCACTAGTTCAATTGCTCTTTTCAGCAAAAACTTTTCCAGATTTTTCTCAAGGTACATGATTGCAGGAAGATATAAAAATCAAAAACTATTTTTATCATTGTGCTGTGAAACTGTTTCCTTTGCTGATTAATTGAAAACTGGGACATTTAAAGTTAAAAGTTGTTCTCACTCATGGATGAAAAGCTTCAGGAAGAATTTAAAATTATGGAGGTAGTGTTTCTATGTATGTATTCTCAATTATGTTTTGTGATGCCTAACTCTAGGAAGAAATTATCAATCAAATTCTGTATTCACTGTTATGAATCACCTAATAATGTCGATGCAAATATTTGTTATCAACAGTCTTCTCAGTTGTGTGTTTATGGAGTTCCAGCCTCATCATAAATTAATATTACCTGTTCACTGTCAAACACAGGAATCACATAAATTACCTTTATTGCTGTGAATAACATCTAAGAGAGAGGACAGCTGTATAGTGAAAATCATACTGAACAGAAAGCTTTTCAAATGACAGAGACACGTTGGTATTGCAGCAATGAAAGAACGGTGGAATTTGGCCTCAGATTCTAAAAGTCAGAGAATAGAGGTAGAAAGAACATTTTGAAAGTGTTCTATTCTTATCAGACCTGTAAAGGTAGAGAAGGTTCAGGATAAACAAAATGTTTAAGACACCTGCCCATGATAGTTTTGCTCACAGTTACAAGAACATGAAAAATAAGCTATTCAGATGGTAGCAGCTGATGTAACCAGTAGGAACAAAAAACTGTCTTTTTCTGTCTTTTAGAGCACCTCCTTCTTCACTGGTTTTTGTTTCTGTTTTTAAATAAACATCCTAAGACTTTGTCCCTATCAATTTTCATTAACTTGATAGCTGTTGTGTAAGTGTAATATGAAAGTGATTGTAAATGGGGAAAAAAAAGTAAAACATGAAGCTTATACATGTTAAGGCATTTTATACAAGATATGTCACAAACAGAAAGAATTCAAACCCTCTTAGCAATTACTTAGGATTAAACCTTTGATACCACAGCCCTATTGCCTTCAACAAAACATTATAAATTAATTGCAAAAGGAAATATGGTCTATCATATTACTTTATTGTAGACTTGAGGAATGCCTCAGTTCCTGAATGCTTTCACTGCCAGTGCTTTGGAAGTGAGTCAGAGAGACACATCCAAACAGATGTGTGTTTCTCTACCGAACTTGGTTTTGCAGAGTGTGTTAAAAAAAAATAAAATCAATTACTCAGCTCCGCAGTGAAAATTCCTTGTGCATTTTTTGACTGCAGCCCTGAGCTGGAAGAACTAAAAATAGTTCAGAGGCCTTTAGAGGATATATGTTTCACTTATTTCCATTCTTCTCCTTTGAAATCCTCTACTAGTTTAGTTAATGCTTAAAAGAGTAATAAAATTAGTGGGACTTAGATATAGAATCTCATTCAAATCTGTTGTGAGCTATTTGTGTGTTTTCAGGCCAACAGCTTCTGAAAATGGGGCTTTCTGTGTTTTATTTAATGCAATGAAGAAATAAATGCAGGCTGAAGACATTCAAAAATGCATTCAGTACTATTATAGCAAAATTATAAAGGGCTATTAGAGTTGTTTTAAGCAAATAAATTAAGGGACTCTTTCTAAATTTTACTCTTAATTTTCAGATGATTCCAATTTAGAATCAGTGCATGTGTTTTCCTCTTCTTGGCTTTCCAGAAGTCGACTTCAGGACACCTGTAATGGGATAATTAGTTTCAACATTACGACACTAAAATTCATGTTTCTACAGCAGAGCTACCTATTTAAGCTCCCATTAAAGTCAACAAATATTTAGTTAGGCAGTCAACGTGGCTTAGACTTATTCAGCTGTGTCTAGTACAAGTGAAGGTTACCCTCCACAGTAAATTACCACCATGTATTATTATTTAGAAGTGGTATTTATTTCTCCCACTATAACTCATGTTTTCTTGTATTAGACAAGCTTTGTAGTCAGACACAGAATATCTTAATGCTTTCAAATTAAGTCATTCTCATTTCAGAGCTGTACTCAGCACAATATAAACATTGTGAAAATTGACTGGAGACTGATACCTGTGGTTTTTGGTGTGGTGTTTGGTAGGTGTGGTTTGTTTTTTTTTTTTTACTTTCTTCTATGTAGCAGAAGAGACTGATATATCTTGTGGAAAGTAAGGGATCAGTTTGAAGACTGCCTGTATTTTCACACAGCTAGTGCAGGGCCAGGAGTTGCTGGAGTGTGCCCTGGTAGCACTAGTGTATCGTCCTTTGGAACCTGCAAGGCACAAGACACAGATGCCATATAACAGATTCCATAATTTCGTAGGAAATTGTTTGAGAAGTGAACTTTGTGCCAGTGCATATTTCTTTTTCAGTGCTGATTTTTCTGCCCATTACACACTTCCTTCTGAGAAGGGAACCAGGGGCATCAGGTTCCTCTGTTACTGGATACGTGCTCGTAGGTCTAAAACCTGGTGTTCTTATGTTTATTTATTTCTGTTGGATAATTGGTAATTTTGTAAACATTTCTATTTTTTGCTGAAGACAATTCTTCATATTGTTCAGCTAGTTATTTTTACACAGACAATTGTAATAGTGTGAGAGCTGAAATTCCCCTCCCGCACCAACAATAACCAGGCTAGCTCAGTTTGGAAGCAAATGAAGCTGTATTTTACAGGCAAAACTACAAGCTATGATGAAATGCAATGAATGTGTACAAATATACACTATTCACAACATTTTACAAATACATATAATCAACAGAAAAACACAACCAAGCCCCCGCTGGCTTCCCCTTAAGGGGCCTGTCCCAAGGGGCCTCCCCCCAGCCAGAAGGACTCCCCCCAGGCCCCCCTGGCAGAAGGCAGAGAGTCAAGAAGCAGAGAGAGGTTGTTAGACTTAGCTTGTCAAGGTCAGTGTGTGGGCATATTATCTGCAGCCAGGAGAGAGAAGAAGCAGGCAGACAGAGAGTAGACAGACTGCGAGAGAGAGAGCCCGACTGCTCGACCTTGTTTTGAGTAGTGGTTCTTAAACATTTCTATCTCTCCAATGGAAGTCTTTAGAACAATCATTATTTTGCTTTCTTACACCCAATAGTGATTTATTTACATTCTTTCATTTCCTCTGCTCAAACTTTGTGAAGAAAAATTAAAAAGACAGTCTTAAAACCATCACAACAATCAATTTATTAAAGAATAGGCTTCTATGCTCAATGTGCAGCATCAGCCTTTGTTAGCCCTTCAGTACACTGTATCCAAACAGGACCTCATTCTGTTTTGTTATGCTCTAGGGATGGAGCCTCAACTACAGCCCTGGGCAAATTTCCAGTATTTTATCACTCTCATTGTAAAGAACTTCTTCCTTATGTACAACTTAAATCTACCCTGCTGCAGTTTAAAACCATTGCCCCTCATCCTATTACTACAAGCCCTTCTAAACAGTCCTTCCCCAGCCTTTCTGTAGGTCATCTTCAGATCTTGAAAAGTAGTTATAAGGTCTCCTAGGAGCCTTCCCTTCTCCGGGCTGAACAGCCCCAATCTTTCAGCCTGTCTTCATGTCTCTTTCAATTGAATACACTTTGTTAAAGAGGTAGGAACTAAGAAGGAGTAGTAAGGAGAATACAGAGACAGGAAACAATACAGGGACAAAGTGGAAAGATGGTTTAATGATTAGGACTGCACATTAATGGTTAGTACTGTAATTTACAAGCAGTAAGATGCACCTTGCACTTACATCTTCTATGAGCTCTGACACAAATTATTCAGTGTAGTACTCATCTCAACAAATATTATCCAGACTCTTTTTATAATCAATAGAGGGAAAGAAGCCCTGAGCTTATCAGAACACTTGAGCACATACTTACATTTCCCAGACGTATCCATTTGGCCTTAGAGAACCACCTTGTGATTAGTGATGGTTAGATATAGCAGCTTGGTATCTCTCTAGCAAGCAGTTACAGTACCAACTATAGCAGATAAAAAGAAAGGTTAAGATTGCAGGCAACCTGAGTTCAGGAAAATGAAAAAAATATAATGATATAGGCACTTAGAGCTAAGACTTGGAGTGCACGAGGCTTCACATTGCACGGGCTGAGTGGTATAATAAATGCTTCCAAGAGCCCTGGCTGTAAAATGGGAATATCCAGTACATTGTTATGTCATGGGAGAGAGGGAAATAATGAGTAATCACACACTGGTAACCTATAGTAGTGACAGTAAATCCTGCTTAATGCTGATAGAGTAGGAATCTCATTTTTTTCCAAGACAGTGTGAAAGAAAATATAAATGTGAAGATTAGGGGTTTTGTCTTAACCCATACCCTCAGAATGAGTGGTAAAATGGAGTAGGATTATCAGTAAAGTGAATCTACTGAAAAATAAGTAACTCTCATCAGTGTAAGCAGAAAATGTTGTGGATTTTTTTTTTTTTAAGAAGGCTGTAATTTTGAATTCTCCTACCTTCTTTCAAGGTGTCTACAAAGCCATTCATAAATTCATGCTGGCATGACTTGTCTAAACAACAAAACGCCTGACCTGCAAAACATTTCTACTATTTATAAATGACTGCAATCCAACTCAGATAAAAAGCTAAAAAAATATTGGGTTTTCTCTGCTACAACTGAAACTCCACAGGATTGCACTGAGTTTCCAAATTCCTCCAGCTGCTTTTTAATGAATTGCTTTCTCACTATGGTTCTACAAAGCAGCAAGCAGATAAGCGAGCTCTGTTAGTCAGCAAGGGGAATATTCAATCACCAAACAGTAGTTCCTAGAGGTGCTACTAAAACTTAGCTGCTTCGAGGAAATCTATTTCTACCTTATTGGGGATCTCAGTAGTCCAATGAGCCTGTCAATCAGGTGGGCCAGCTACATGGGAAGCAAGTTACTATAACCATCAGGTAAGTTTGGAAGATGCTTAGTCAAATCTCCAGACCAAGATCCAGCAGACCCAGTTGTTAAGGAAACTTTAAAGCTCATCAGGCACCATGTTAAACTCATCTGGCTAAACATCTGATTGACCTGCAAACCAGATGCAACTGATGCCCTGACAGCCTGGGTAAGCCACTGCCTGCCTCCCTGGTTTCTCTGTCTGTTGGTTGGGCAGGAGGGCTATTTTGCTTACCAGCTTTGGAGTCTTTTTTGGCTAGTTCACAGGAGGAACAGCTGGGATGTGCACAGGATTGCAGAGACAGACAGCTCAGCAGATGGACAGCAGCAGAAATTTGTAAAATGAGTTGTGGGAACGTGAGAAAATCACCTAGATTTATCTGAAAGACAAGAAGCTGAATGATTTGGGTTCTTTGTTTCCATGTGAACTGTTGATATGATTTACTATTTCCCCGAAATGTTGAACTTTTATAGATCAATACTTTCTGGCATTTATTTTAACCAGTTCTAGTCTCATGGCCTATTAAAATCAGTTTTTCCTAGTTTCATGTACCTGGAAAACATAATAGTTCATATTTAATATCATTATGAATTTTTATTTTATACTTTTAATTTAAAAAGTCAGTGTAGCCTTACAAGCAAAAGAAAACAGGGAAAAACAAAACAAAACACCCCCAAAAACCCCAAAACAAACAAACAAACAAAAACCCAGTCATTTAATTTAGAACTTTAAAAGCCAAATGAGAAATCTAATCCAGCTGTTAGACTGTCACCATACATTCTCCTGACCTTTCAGTCCTGAACCCACATGTTTTTCCTTGGCTTTAGAGATCTCCAGGCCTAGAAGAGAGATTTTTGCTTTCAGATGTAAAATATCACTCTCTAGCTTTGGGGCTAAACTGAAAGCCTGCTTGTCTGATTTAACACTTTAAAATGTTATTGGTTCTTGTACTTTTATTGGCTATAGTATTTGCAGCTCTCTTGGGGATGAAAAATAGTTGCCTAACAATGGAATCTGGATTGATTTTCACTCCTTACCTTTGAAAAGGGATATAAACATCTTGAACTATATATTCACTCCAAATTTATTATTTCTCTTTATGTTTTAATCATGCTTTAGGAAAGGATCTTATTGTCCCTTTCAAGAAAGCCAGCTTAACTACATCAGCAGAAGAGCTTCAAGATTGTTTTACTTGTAAGCTTTGCTTTTTTCATCATGGTGACAAAACTATACTGAGGAATTCTCTTTATATTGATGGTAGTGAATTCAGAACTACCAATCATCTGTGGCTTGGGTTTTCAACATTTCCTATATGTGCCAGATTATACTGTTCATTTGGCAAAGAAGAGAGATATGGATTACCTGACCTAAACTATGCTAAGGCATTAGCATAGTTTTGACAACTCTGCAGAAGATGATACAGCATATGAAAGCTTTAAAATATATTGGCAACTGAATAAAAAAGGCAATAAGACCTATCAGCAGATGATGAATCCTTACCCATTCTACTAAACCATGGAGTTCAACAACTGATGGTTGAAAGCTTCTCTTGATTTTTATGAAAGATATTGCAATTATTTCTTGCACTTTCAGAATTCATCCATCTGTTACTTTTCTCTTCTGAAGAACCATAAAGCTTGGAGCGTTATTCTATGTATTGTATCTTCTATACATGTCTCTACAGAAAGCCTATGTGTGTATGAAGAAATGAATGATAAATAAATGCAGATGAAGAAACTTAAATCAATGTTTTAAAACAGTAAAGTACTGTCTTCAAAGTATTTTTAACATTCAAGTCTCCCTTTTAAAGAAAGTCAGGACATTGAGTTCCAGTCACTTTTAGAACTTCATGAGACACCATTTCATTGACTTTCCAGACTGTAACTATTTGTTCATGCAGCAAAGACTTGCCTTATTTCTACAGTTGTTCAGAAATTTGCTGTTACTTTTCCTGAAGTGATCTCAGTATTCTGACTGCTATTTTATGCAGTAGTGGGGCATGAAATACTTTTTCTGGGAACAAATGTCCTCATGCTTAAAAATGAAGTGCAAATGGAAGCATTATTACTTCAATAGATATATTCAAAATTACCTCTGTAATTATGTGTTATGTGATTTATCCTATTGTTTTTTTTTTCTTCCCAACATAAGGCTTTGAATGGCAGAATGGAAATTTCTTTGATGGAAACAAGACAGTGTCATACCTGCTTGCCTACTCATTTAAGGCAAACTGGTTTTTAATTTCTAACCTCAGCTGTACATATACAAGACAAACACAAGTCAAAACAATCCTGGTAGAACTGTGACATAACTTTTCTATTTAGTAAATGGCATCTCTGTTTTTAAGCTACCATACAGTTGTCAATCACATTTTTCAAGTTCTAGCATATGACAAACTAGCTATGGATTTCAAAACCTGTATTAATATAATTCCCAAACTTAATGTAACATTTTAAACCCAATTGTTTCCTGTAATTTTTGATACCTTCATATAACACGATCTAAAAATATTTTATATATATTATCTTCAAACTTCCTTCTCTCAGTCATTTACTTCTTTCTTCATAAGGAATACTAAAATTTTCCTACACTCATTTTGAGTGTGTAATCTCATCAATAGCTAAACTCTGTGGTGCATGAGGTTTTCAAGTTTTACAATTTGTACTTTATATGTAAGTATAAAGAATATCTGCTTGAGAAGTTGATTATAAGTAAATGATTGTAGTAAAATACTTGAAATACCGAAAACTGTTTCTGTATAAAACTATGCACTTCTGAGATTGCAATTTTGCATTTAATTGATCTAACGTTATAGTACAGTTAGGGGGTACATTTCAAAGTGAAGTGGCTGCTTTTAAAGCATGCTGTTTTGATGGTCTCAGAATGAAATCTCTCAGATCAACAACAGGAAATTCACAATTTCCCACATTGCTCTGTCAAGACTATAATCACTTCATTTTTCAGAGCCTGACAGTAAAAATGCCAATTGTACTGCCACATTGCAACAGGCAATCAGGCAGGAGGAATCGCAGGCTGTCATTTGAAACTTATAAGCAGAGGACATGTTTTGAAGTTCAAGGATCTTTAGCCTGTATTGGTCACACAGTGAAAACCCCACGAGGGTTACTTATATCTAGAAATATTTCCTTCTAGCATAGTAAACTCCTCTATGGAATGTGAAATTAATTAGCTTTCATTACAATATTCATTACGACGAAGCGCCTGCCACCTGGATGGTGGCACCAGTATGTGCTGTAGCAGAATATGCAAACCACGGAGCTGTTACAGGCTATGCCCTTGGATTAGCACTCAGATACATTCAGTCATGCTTCCCTGACTATTCTGTAACCTCCAAAATGCCATTATAGGGACATTTCCCACAATGTGTATTAAGTACAGTACTGCTGCAATGCAGATGCTTCCTTTTCCATTTCTATAGAGCAGACCTCACAGGGTGAATCCTAATTGCAAGAAGGAAGATAATATAATGATGGGATTTGAGGGGAATGCCAACAAGGTCCAAACAGTGGTGTTTGTGCAGATCCAACCTCAGATCCCCAGATACATCCTGACTGGCTCATTTAGGTGCACTGTCCCCTTCCAGTACTAACTTCTTTTGGTAGAAAACCCAAGCAAGCAAAAACCAAAAGAACAGTAGTGCTGCATTTCTCCAGTCTGTGTGGTAGGGAGAAGAGAACTTCAGTTGCTATTATACAGCACATCTATCCTGCAAAATGGTTTTGCTCCTCTTGTTTCCTTGCTTTTTCCTTATTCCTTATGTAGACTTTGGAGACGTTTGTGATGTTGGCAACACTCCCCAAAATTTGACCTGATCTGAAAAAATCAGTCAAAAGCTTTCTTGGCTTCTGCAGAAATTTAGTAAAAGACAGTTAACCACGGTCAAAATGAAATTTATTTTGTGTAGGCAAACTTTCACCCCTGTGTAAGAGGTCAGCTTAACTAAATCCAAGGGACTTCCTAAGTAGTAGAAAAGAGAGATAAATAATTTAGATTCTAAAGAGTGAAAAAACCATGAATCTAACTTTACCAAGAAGAGGGTGTTCTTATTAGCAGTACAACACTGGACATTGGCTCTGGGTTTGTTATTTTTTCCTTCTTGTTTACCTAAAAATTCTGCCTTTAAGCCAAACTGTTGCTTTAACTTATTGATGAATTTCAAGTAACAGCCACTGGGAAAACGGCAAATGAAAAGGACAGTGTTAGAATGTAGTTATAAGACAGCTTTTTATTTTACTTGATTTTCATGATCTGATATGTGAAATAATTTGCCACACATTAAGGAAGCATTGTAAGTTGCCAATTGCAATGTTAAATTAAATTTATGCTAGTGAACTTTAGTTAAGACTGCATAGTATTAAGCCCTTATTATGTATGGTACTACAGCCATCAGCAAACACACACATTCAAAGAAACCTCACTTTTTTTTCTCTCTCCTTTTATTTATCCCTGTGTCAAACCAGTCAAAGAATATACAGAATATAGGGCACATTTTGATACAGCTTGAATTTTTCCCTTTGGCTGATCATGCACTTTAAGATATCAGTGTTTCTTTTTACAGAGTTTAGCATTTCTTGGGTTACAATTGACATTGCTCCTAACCTTTTCGCCCTTTTTCTATTCTCTATGAATTCCAATTCTTCAGATCTTCTTCATTCTATGACTCATCACCAATGAGAGAAGCAAAGATTCTTTGTATCTGTGGAAAGCTCCTCTTATTGATCTACACATTCTCATCGGCATTTCTTTATATTGAAAAGAAAATTTTATGTCAGTGAACTAGAGGACAGACACTTTTTTGTATTGTCTATCTATGATCATGCATTTATGATCATCATTAGCAACATTCATTTTAAAAAAAATCATTCTAATGAGGTTATAATGGGACAATTTTTAAAACTTTTTTGTGTTCCTTTTTCTATAGATAAAATTGAGAAAATGGACAAATGTTGGAGTAAGTCCAGAAGAGGTTCACAGCTTGAGTTTGTGACAATTTTCATCCTGGTACAATTTTTACTTCAAAAATTTCAGTGGTTTACTGCTTTGTAGAGACAGAGAATACTGAGAACATGCATATCATGTGTTCTTATAGACAAATTAATTGTATGCATGCAAATATATGCAAGAAATATAGGTGTACCTTTACATCTACTGGATTTGCAATCTTTTGAAACTACTACAGTAGGTTTCATTAATAATTTCTTGTTTCCTGGGCCACATAAAACTTAGCTTTCTGTTAATAGCAGGCATCCAGTGCTGTAAGAGGTTTTAAGTCACTTAGCATGTGGCTGCAAAGTTACACACATACATCTTCCTGTTGTCAGCTCCCTTACTCACATCAAATGAAACTTTTTACAGAAATAAGGACTGCTTGATCGAGCAGTTTAGCTTTAGCTTCATGTTTGTACTGTTGTTTCTAATGCCATGTGGAAGAAGGCCTGGGAGCAAGGAGGTACTGGAACGTGTCCAGAGAAGGGCAACGAAGCTGTTTAGGGACCTGGAACACAAACCCTATGAGGAGAGGCTGAGGGAGCTGGGGGTGTTTAGCCTGGAGAAGAGGAGGCTCGGGGGTGACCTCATTGTTGTCTGCAGCTGAAGGGAGGTTGTAGCCAGGTGGGGGTTGGTCTCTTCTCCCAGGCAACCACAGCAGAATGAAGGGACACCATCTCGAGCCGTGCTAGGGAAGGTATAGGCTGGATGTTAGGAGGAATTTCTTCACAGAGAGGGTGATTGCCCGTTGGAATGGGCTGCCCAGGGAGGTGGCTGAGTCACCATCCCTGGAGATGTTCAGGAAAAGACTGGGTGAGGCACTTGGTGCCATGGTCTAGTTGATTGGATAGGGCTGGGTGATAGGTTGGGCTGGGTGATCAGTTGGACTGGATGATCTTGGAGGTCTCTTCCAACCTGCCTGATTCTGTGATTCAGGCCCCGTAATGATTTTTGAGATTTCAGTCTTTCTATAGAAAACTTCTGCAAACCAGACTTTACAACTTTGCAGCATGTTTTCAGTCTTTTTATCTGAGTGTATAATCAGAACAGAACCAACCAATGTAACAAAGCTGCATAAAACTCTGGACGCTTTCTCTCCAACATCTGTCAGGACACAATGAAAGCTTCAAGGGAAAAATGTTCTCTCTTTTGCTAAATTTTTTTAAACAACTGGAGTTCTGTGTAATAGACTGCTGGAAATAATGCTATAACTGGTAGAAGAACAACACAAAGGAAAAGATTAAAGGCATTAAAAATGCAACTTCCTTGAAGCCAGTTAAAGGATCTTAAAATGGAAAGCAGCCTTTCAATTGCTAGACCCAGTTTGCTTCAGAAGTACAAAAGCTTCCAGCAGGAAAACAAACCAAAACAAAGTAGATTCGTGGGGTTTAGTACTGTTTCTCTGATCCTGGGTATTCTGCACCAGGCATAAATACATTCTTGTAGACTTGTTCAGTCTTCCTCCCTTAAGAGTGTCTTCTTCCTCTGTTTCACTATTTTCCTAGACTTTCAGCCACACTTGGCCAAACTAAACCTAGAACATAGCAGGAAGATTTCAGAAAATCCTTTTCAAAGCAACAAAACAAGCAGGAATTATTCTACTCAGTGTGTTTTATTGTGAAGAGCATAGTGATAAAGTAAAATGGAAGCACACCTAAAACTCTTGATGGGTAAGAATAAATGCATTGCCATTAACATTGTGCTTTTTATGCACTGGGCACAAAAAGTTTTGGACATATGCAAAATAATTTGCTGTAATATTATTTTTTGTTTTCTATATTTTTATATTTCAGTCAGTGGCCTCAAGTTGCCAGGGGTGGGTTAATACTGAAATTTGGAAAAAATGCTGTACTGAAACAGTGATCAGGCATTTGGAGCCAGCTGCTCAGTGAAGTGGTGGAGTCAGCATCCCTGGAGGTGTTCAAAAATCATATAGCTATGGCACTTTGGGAAGTGGTTTAATGGCCAGGGTGGTCTTAGGTTGATGATTGGATTTGATGATCTTAGAGGGTTTTTTCCGAATTAATGATTCTGTGGTTCTATGAATCTAGCATATAAGAATCAAGTATGTAATTGGTTATATAGATCATTTCAGTTTATATGCAAAGCCATAAAGTTGAAATATTTTACTGAACTTTGGATACCTATTCAAAGTTTCAACTTATGATATAAGAACAAATTATGATTCTGCATGAGGTGAGGGGGAGTAAAGGAAAGAATTATGAAGACTTGCACTCTTATATCATCAGGCAATGTCACATTCTGGAACACATGCAAATTCTTGTCACTTTCACATACTATATTGGACACTTCAGGCCATCAGTCAGATGTGGAAAAAAACCATGGCTGGTGTTTTTAAATAAAAATAAAAATCTAGTGGCTGACTAACAAATCCCCTTGAATCAAACATTATATCCCAGTGGAATGATGTATATTTAATGTTTGCATTGTTCAAGCAGTGTTTTAGATTATCTAATGATGTTAAACCAAGTATAATCTAACTGCCTCTCCAGTATGAAAACAGTGAATATTAACAGTGAAACTTTAGAAAAGTTCACAGAATCACAGAATATGAGGGATTGGAAGGGACCTTGAAAGATCATCTAGTCCAAGCCCCCTGCCAGAGCAGGATCACCTATACCACATCACACAGGAACACATCCAGGCGGATTTTGAATATCTCCAGAGAGATAGGCTCCACAACTCCCCTGGGCAGCCTGTTTCAGTCTTCTGTCACCCTCACAGTGAAAATTTTTTTTCTCATGTTTCCATGCTTCAACTTCCACCTCTTCCCCTTGTTCCTTCATTGGGCATCACCAAGAGCCTGACTCTATCCTCTTGGCACTCACCCTTTAAATCTTTATAAACATTAATGAGGTCACCCCTTAGTCTCCTCTTCTCCAGCTAAAGACACCCAGATCCCTCAGTCTCTCCTCATAAGGAAGATGTTCCACCCCCTTCATCATTTCTGTTGCTCTGTGCTGGACTTTTTCAAGCAGTTTCCTGAGGTCCTTCTTGAACTGAAGGGCCCAGAACCAGACACAGTATTCCAGATGTGGCCTCACCAGGGTGGAGTAGAGGGGGAGGAGAACCTCTCTCGACTTACTAACCACAGCCCTTCTAATACATCCCAGAATGGCATTGGCCTTGGCCACTAGAGCACATTGTTCCTTGTTCTGGTTTGTGTCCAGGGTTTAGGGTTTTTATTTGAGTGGATATTCCATAATTCTATTCTTTCGTATGTATAAATGTTAATACATAGATGGGGCTTTATTTCTGATTTTACCTATTTATATCTTTCAAATGACAAGAAATTCAGTAAGACTGTGAAGGCTTTCAAGATTTAACACATTGGAAGTAAAAGTAAGTGAGAGTTCTTACAATATAGGGACAGACACATGGACATCTTTCTAAATACACATTAAATTATAAAGCAAACTCTAATTTAACACTCAGGAGACTTTTCAGTAGAAAATTAAATCAAAAGGTAGAAAACAATCCTCTGCTTTTCTTGAAATTTCCAGAACTCAGGGAAAAAAAAGAAAATTTGGTATTACTTTCTCAGTTATTTTGTCCACAAAGCTAGAATTAGAGCATTAAACAGTCCTGTATTACTCACTGCCAATGTATAATTACTTGCTGTACAACTATAATATTTTTATATGGTAGAGTATGTTTGCTTCCTCATAGCTGACAATCTGCTACCAGAATAAAAGAGAGTTCCTATAGCAAGGTCCCTCAAAATAGACATTTAATCCAATATACAGATCCTCTTTTGATTTCTTGCTCATGAAACCTTTTGGCAGAATCACCATGTTTGACATATCCGAAAGTTTCTGTATCTGTCATCTTTTGCCTTTTCTGTGGGCGTGAGTCCACCAGAGATTGTTACTGAGAAAATTCAACGTTCAAGTTTAAAGGCAAAATATTGTATTAGAAAATATAAGAAAGTAGTTGATAAAGGTTTCTGATGTTTCAAAGACACAAAAATTCATGGTGCTTCAGGGCAAAACAGGTTTATAAATGAATTATTTTTTTCAGTGTTTGCTGGTTTAATTTAATTTGCATCTCCAGCATGTAGAAATTTAATTTATTCTAAGACATAGCAATTTTCTCTTCTATTTTTTTTTTCCTGAAAACTGTCAGTATTTCATATATTCTTGTTAGTATATGAACTTTCTATGTTAGAAGCAGCACAGTTCTAGTTCCTTTAGGAAAACTGGAAAAATAAATACAAGTGAACCTAACATTTTAAAATGCAATATGCAAATGAATCTCTGACATAAAGCATATTTCATTTGTTCTGCTCTCTTTTTTTTTTTTTTTTTTTTGCATATTAAGTGTTCATAAAGCTGTAGATATTTATCTTCTTCCACTGGTAAAAATATAGTGATAAATCTGCTTCTGGGAATTGAGGTTGGAGACTTTTGTATATCTCACAGGGTTATAGTTGCCTCATTTCCTTCTGTCTTGGATAAATGTTCTTTCAAAACCAATGCAACAAATGATTTTTAAAACCTCCAATATCATGTTCTCACTTCCCTTGTACCAATCAGATGCAGTTCTGTTCTTTCTGTTGGAAGGTGAATGGAACTTAACCACCAGTAAAGCTGAATCTTTGTTTATGAATGTGATAGAGTCCATTATTAAAAAGTACAAAAGATATTATCTCTGTCTATTATTCTTTTCATGACACTGGAAAAGAAGCTTGTTATTCAACATATTTCAAGAATCTAGCATGTGTATAGGGTTTCTGAAAAAATGTCAAGTTCAACATCAATCTATCATGGACAAATATTTTCGTACCACAAAATATTCTAGTTGACATCATCTCATCTGATGTCAAAAGAAATAAGATGCACCTGTTTTCATACTTGAATACAAAAACATGCAAAGCTGTGATTTAATTCAGTGTTTGACCTAATACAGCTGCAAAACAAGAGCAGCATAATTTCATCCAGGGAGGAACCTGCATGTAGAAAGACCCCAAGAATATCATCTTTAAACTCCGAGGCTCTAAAATTATCAGACAAAAAAAAAAATCAAAATTCTTTTAAATGGCAATAGAATTTAAAAAAAAAAGAATGCTGTCCGACAGTGGTACATAACATTTAAATCTTTTACATATTTATGACAAGCAGAACCATAAGGTAGATAAAATGTTAAGTAGCTTCTGTTAATTAAAAGAAAAAAATATGTCCACAAAGGAGGATTCCTGTCTGCTGTGCTTCACAACAAGACATTGTGTATATGACCAAGACTACCCACTGAACCAGAGTTTCTCATTCAGTACCTGGAAATGGCTCCATTGAGGAGAATAGGAGGAAGGAGACCTTCTTTTTGATATAGGAAGAGAAGGATCTTTAGTTACATTGCACAGTTAAACCCTCAGACTCAATTGTCCATGTGATAAATATTGTTTTTCTACTATTCTATTTATTCTTATTAGACTAAAGGTCTATGAAATAGAAACATGAAGGAGTTTGCAAAGTTGCACCAAAGTGCTTGTGAATGGCTATAGTTTTGAAGAAGAGGTTGCATTCTGATTTAGGAGATTAGGAAATTCTGGAAGTTGTAGATTTTTCATTCCATTGCAGAAACAGAATGACAAACTTTAAGTGATAGGAGAGAAGGGAATACATAGGAAATCTTACTGAATGTGTATGCTTAAGTACTAAAGCCATGGTAAATAAGCCTCTTAGACTAATCCTGCCCTAAAAGACAACATTCTCTGATTCTCTGAAGTTACTCTTGATAAGTAGAACAGGAAATACTAAATATAGAAGTACATAGTTTTGCTTCATGATGAGGATTGTTCTTAAATTCAAACCTGGCAATGCACATATTTCCCCCATTATTAATTTAATTTAATTTAATTTTATTTTATTTTATTTTATTTTATTCATTTCATTTCATTTTATTTCATTTTATTTTATTTCATCTTATTTATTTATTGGACGACAGAGGAGTAATGTTCTTGCTATTTTTAATAGAATTTATTACAAACACAGTTAAATCTTGACCCTCAGATATTTAAAGAACTTTTCCTTCAATTGAGAATGATTTTCCCTATTTTAATTATGTTTGTATTCTGATTTTAGAGCAGAATGACACAAATTTCATTCCTGAAGAAAACTCTTCAAGGTTTTGTGCAATTAAACTCAATATAAATAAAAATAATTCTCCACCATCTTTTTGTTATAGTTTTATTATTGGTTAACATTTTTTACAATTTCTCTTCAAAACTAGGCTTAACCATATAATGCTTCAGACTCACAAAATTTTATGTGAAACTTCTCATCTCACCAGAAAAAAAAAAAAGCAGATTAGACACAGAAATAAATGATGTACTTATATTCTGATAATTACAAATTTAAATAAACATCCAGTCAGCTGATGAGTAATTATATTCATTTTTGTCTTTTCTTGACAGAATGAAATCTTCTGTATTGGGAGGGATTTTGTTATTTCTCTTACTGGTTTTGCTTCTCAATAATTAAACTGTGATGTGGAAAATTGTATGTCTGTCTGTAAAAGCTTCCTTGAGGGTTAAGAAATGAAGTCAGACATCTTTGACTCAATTTTCTTGTTGTTTTCTGTGTAATGGAAAAAGGCAATACCAACTCTATTGTTTTCATGCACATTTTAATCACTGGAAGTAATTTCTGTAAGTCATATTCTGCTGTTTTTATCACTAGCCTCTCTTGAAATTCATTACATAACTCCCTTTTTTTTTTTTTTTCTGTCCACAAGGATTCATATTCACTTATCTTTTTTACTATTTATTTGTTTTAAAGTGACTTGAGCTGCTGGGATACCCTGGAGTGAATTTGCCATCACTTTGGAATGTTTTTATTAGTGTGCAGCTGTGATATTTATTGTGAGATTTTATTTTCACCATTCAGTCTTTCACGGGACATAAGGAAGATTAATTTTATATGACTTTTTTTTTTTTTTTTTTGTATATAGGGCAAGACTTTCTTTTTCTTTATTCATGTTTCTGTTTCTTTTTGGCAATTTGATTTGGCCTGTGGCTAAAACATGTTTTCCTGCTTAGTCTCCAGCTGCACTTTGGTGATTTCTTTTTATGTGTTAGCCTGACCTTACAGACTATTCTGCATATCTTTTCCTTCATACATAAAATTTCCAATATCATTCTTTATTTTTTAAATCATTGGAGACTGCCAAAGTATCCATTACCATAGAAAAATAAAAGGAAATGACTAGTGTTTACCAAATTCCTCAAATACGCCAGCTTAGAGAATTCATTATAATTCATATAGTAAGCTGATACGATCCTAGTACATGACCTCAAATATGTATGACATGCTTCACACTCTCACAGTCTCACAGTATATCAGAGGTTGGAAGGGACCTCGAGAGATCATCAGGTCCAACCCCCCTGCTAGAGCAGGATCACCTAGGATAGTCTGCACAGTAATGCATCCAGGTGCATTTGGAAAGTCTCCAGAGAAGGAGACTCCACAACCCCCCTGGGCAGCCTGTTCCAGGGCTTTGTCACCCTCATTGTAAAGAAGTTTCTCCTCATGTTGAGGTGAAATCTTCTATGTTCAAGTTTGAAGCCATTGTTCCTTGTCCTATTACTGTGTACCACCGAAAAGAGCCTGGCCCCCTCCACTTGACATCCACCCCTCAGATATTTATAGGCATCAATCAGATCCCCTCTGAGTCTTCTCTTCTCCAGACTAAACAGCCCCAGGGCTCTCAGTCTCTCTTCGCAGGGGAGATGCTCAAGTCCCCTAATCATCCTCGTGGCTCTCTGTTGGATTCTCTCCAGCAGGTCTCTGCCTCTCTTGAACTGGGGAGCCCAAAACTGGACACAGTGTTGCAGGTGTGGTCTCACCACGGCAGAGTAGAGAGGTAGAAGAACTTCCCTCGACCTGCTGGACACCTTTCTTAATGCATCCCAGGATCCCATTGGCTCTCTTGGCCACAAGAGCACATTTTTGTTCCATGCAGAACTTGCTGTCCACCAGCACTCCCAAGGTCTTTCTCTGTGGAGCTGCTTTCCAGCAGGGCAGCCCCTAACCTGTACTGGTGCCTGTTGTTATTTCTCCCCAGATGTAGGAGCTTGCACTTGTCCTTATTAAACTTCATGAGGTTTGCCTGCACCCAGCTCTCCAGCCTGTCCAGGTCACGTTGGATGGCTGCACAGCCTGATGGGATGTCAGCCAAACCCCCCAGCTTTGTATCATCAGTGAACTTGCTGGGGGTGCACTCAATGCCCTCATCCAGGTGAGCTAACATTTCAACAGGTTGCTTTAGCTTTTTTTTTTTTTTTTTTACTTCAGATGTTCATAGATTCAGAAAAATCATTAAATTGTTTTAGTTGGAAAAGACCTCTAACATCATCAAGTCCACCTGTGAGCCTTAACATCCCCGTGGCCTGAAGTGCCAGGTCTACAGGTTTTTTTACTCCTCCAGGTATTGTGACTCCACCACCTTCCTGGGTAGTCTGTTCCAATGACTGACCACTTTTTCAGTAAAGAACTTTTATTTCATATTCAATCAAAATCTCTCTGGCACAATTTGAGGCCTTTTCCTCTCATTCTATCATTTGATACTAGGGAGAAGAGACCAACACCCATCTCACTCACTACAATCTCCATTCAGGTATTTATAAAGGACAGCAAGGTCTCCCCACACCCTTTCTCCAGACTGAACAACCCCAGCTCTCTCAGCTGCTCCTCATAAGACTTGTTCTCCAGATACTTTGGCAGCTTCATTGTCCTTCTCTCTATGCCGTTCAGCAAGTCAGCATCCAAAGCAGAGTTATTACATATCTCTCCAGTAGTAACATTCCTATTCTCACTGCTAACTTGCATAATGCAAACTTTTTGAAATATTTATACGAAAAACAGATGACTTTGTATTTCAGGAAAAGGTCATTCTCTTTATCTGAAGGAATGAAGATGTATTAGTTTTCTTCAGTATGTTCTCACCTTGCCCTTTAAATGGGATGATCTCAGAGAAGGGAAAATAAGCTTCTGTTTAGAAGAATACTGTTAAAGTCCTGTGTAAATGTATCTTACCTTCCACTTACTGCTGTTTTTACATTGAAGGGACAATAACATTAGCAAATTTCATCCATTTTAGTCACTGAACAGTGGTAACTGAGTAGGCATAATTCTGTCTACCTGTACACAACTGCAACCTGTACGCAAAAGCATATAAATCAGAAGGACAAAGTATATTCAAGCCCAGTTTGGAACACATTCAAACACAAACAACTTGCATGAAACTCTGTAGTTCCTGTACTTGAGGCCTAAAACAGATAGGCTAAACCTATTACTCTATTATTTCTCAAGTTAAGTAAGTCCCACAAATAATAATGTCTCATGGAGAGAGTGACCCTCTAGGATGCTCAAGCAATATGGAAAATGCCCAAAAGGTTGGCTCAAAGTATATCTCTCTATTTACTTACTCCAATTTTGAGTTCCTACCATAAGACGTTCCTTTAATTTGAAAAATGGAGATAGAAAATTTTAAACTGTATATAAGTAAAAAAGTGAAAGAAAGAAGACTGCCTCTAATAATCATGGCTCATGATATTAGGCTTGAATCATAATCTAGAGCTTTGTTTTGTTATCATTTTATTTTTAAAGTGTATAATCAGATTATTAATACAGGTTTGGAACAACTTTATACAAAATAGACAAATTTACACTTGCTGATGCTTCTCAAAAAATGTTAGAGTTCAGTTCTGTTTTTATTAGCCTTAATTTTTATAAAGGAGGCGTGGGCTTTGGTTTCAAAGATCTGTAGGGTTCTCTAAGATGCAAGTTAAATTGTTTTGTGCTTGCATTTTACATTTCTGGTTAACTGTGAGATGTATTTGTAGCTTCTCTACAAACAATGTTTCACATATCAAATCCCATATCACTCAGGATGACGAACTAACGCTACTGACTTCATAGAGACTGTTTTTAAACCAGGTGAAAATTCTCTGGACATTTTTGTATGCATTTCAAATTCTAGATAACTGTATTACAACTATCACATGCTGGATACAGTGAAATTAGAGATTTTCATGGGGATAGCTATATGTCAGCAGTATGTTTTGAGAATTGTTTTGAATGATGAATTCAAGGTTGCTTTTTTTCCCATTCATGTCATTCATCTTGCAGTTTTGTGTTCAGCCAAAAAATAAATAATGGAGCAGTATGGCTCACACAGAGCTGCCTGTGTCAAAAATAACCATTATGTTGAAGAAAAGGATGTTTCTCCCTTACCCTTATGCATCCTGGGATCTTTGACCTGTTTGAGACAAAGAAATCCACATGCAAATATGCAAATGCAATGCATATACTACACTTCTGAAAGTATGATGATCTCTTTATTAACCAAAATATCTAATCCCTCTTAGTCACACAAATAGTAAAAAAATTGCAAAGTTTTATGAATTATGGCTGGTTTTCCTTTTATTTGAGATTACTTTTCCCAATATCTTCTTTACAGATACAGGACTTCTGATTTTTTTTTTTTTTCCCTTCAGATAAAACCTAAAGAATTTCACAGTTATACAGCCCAGGACTTTAGGACAACATCTGTTCAAATTCTTCTGTTTATCACATATTTATATTATCATAACATTGATTTCTCAGATCTGTGTTTTCTTGCTATAACACGAATTAGGGGAAAAAATAGTGACCTACCTTCCAGCTTTTTCAGATTTTATATGCAGTCCTTGAAATTTATAAAATATGAGGACTTAATATTATTCTTATTGGCTCATAATTCTTTCTTGCAGACATAATTCTGTCTTTGATCAACAGTAGCCAATTCGACCTAACACAGGTAGAAAAAACTCAGTATCTGATGCAGCATGGTCAGATTTTTTGGCCTGTATTTATAAAAACTTAGGAGGGTGAAGACATGGCGGGGGTGGGGGGGAGGGGAGGGAATATTCACTAGTTTTAGAAAAAAAGTTGTCTCAGATGTTTTTAAAGAGAATGGAAGGAGAACATTCGGAACTGGAGGTGACTGTTTATGATTGAACAAGATATAGTCTAGAAGAACATGAAACACAATCTGTTTAGAGACAGGTGAAAAATTGCCTCAGGGCAAATAGAGCTGATACAAGTTTTCAGGTTTGATTGATGAAAAGCTCAAGTAATCTTTAGCCAGTTCTAAATGGGAATTCATTTAAGTCCATCTGCTGTGTCATTTTTTTAAATTGTTATTTGGCTAGGAAAATATCTATTAGGAAAGAAGGATAAGTGGCAAAGTATTACAGGTAGCCCAGGGTTTGTTGTTTTGAAATTTAATCAAGAGAAAAGTTAATTTTTGTCATCATTAAAGTATTCAGTGCAATTTCCTTTAAATAGTAAGTTAACTAGAACTAAGAAGGCTTCTGTAGCTTGCAGATTCATAAAAAACTATCATGCAGTATTCCTTTAAATATGAACTCTGAAATTCCATTTAACTGATGCATGCTGAATATTTGTTACAAGGCAATTTATAACTACTCTTGATCTAGAATTAATTGTATACAGTGTTTAACTCCTGAATCAATTTTGTTCTTCTTTAATTGGATATTGTTCCTCTTTAAGTTTTTAATAAAGAAATTTCTAATACCATTCATGGCACTTTCACATTATGTAGAAGTATCCTCTTTAAGAAAAACAAAAAGTCACAAGAAATGTAAGTGATTTCTTCTTAGAAGTGTAAAATATTCCTTATATTTTCCTTTTCCTTAAATATTATATTTTCCTTTTCCTTTTCCTTATATATATTCCTAAATATAATTAAAACTTTTTTCTTTTTTTTCATAAAAGAAAAAAAATGTCATAACCCAAAATGGATCCTGTCCTCCACATGAATAATTTTTTTGCATCATCTCCCTACTCCATCCTACCCAGTAGATTATATAGTCCACCTTTGTTTCAGTTTCCTCTGTCTACAGGAAGGTCTATAAAGTAGTTAAGCACGAATTTTACTATAGAGAGCTTGAGATCGTATCTTGGTGATTAAAATACTGATGTAGAATATAGAAAACCAAATTCATACCAACAACTCACTTAGGATATGACTAATCTTAGACACTGGAAGCAAGACTCATCATTAAATGACACTTCTAGGAGGCTTTTTCCTCCTTGCAAATTCTGCTTGTATCAGATAAAGATACTGCATCTTTTTTTCCTCCAGTTTATAACACTCTGAAACTCAAATTGCCTTATGCTTCATGTATTCTAAATCTAGTGCTTACAAGTAGCTGTGCTAAACACATCTTTAGGGAATTTATTAGATGTGAGCCTCCAAACTTGAGTCAGATCTGCCCAGAGGAATACGGAAACATGCTCTTGTGGTTTAGCTTGACAGAAGATTCTCTCTCTTACTAGTTGTTGAGAAAAACATAGATTTAAAGCATGTCTTTCAAAAAACCAGGCTGCTGCAGGGTTCTTAGGGAGTTTACAGTTCACACAACCACACCAACAGATCTCTCAATGGATCCCCAGACTCCACTGTATCTGGCAGTCTGACTGAACATTTAGTTCTGGTCCCTCTAATCCAGATGCCTCACTCCAACAGATGTGCATGCTCCTAGCTCCTAGACCACACATCACCTACTCAATGGCTTGTATGACTTTATCTCTACTGGTGATCACACCCTGACTCCAGTGCTTTCACTTACTCCAACTGCTGGCACCATAGACACATGCTGGTCCTTCCAATGCACTCAGTTTGCTGCAGGCAAGCTCCCCATATAGGAACGTGTTCACAGAAAAGAGAGTCCCTCTCCCAGATGAAATTTCATAACGTTTTTACAATACAAAACAATATTGTTGTAAAAAATCTAACTTGCTGATAAACCTTTTAATAAGCAGCAACAACAGATATGTATTGAAGTGTTCAAAGGGTCATAGGGGTCTGGAGAAAGGTAAAAAAATACTAAGCATAAGTTAAAACCAGAATATAACTCTGAAATGTAATGAGAAGAATGAATGGAGATAGGTTGGGAAAACAAGGACTAGTGCTAAGGAACATTTCCTTCTGACTTTTAGGGGAAAATTTCAAAAGCCAGCCTAAGAAATTAATGGTAGTTCATTCCCAGAGACTGAAGTTGATTCAACAGAGGAGCAAATAACCTTTTTTTGGTAAAACGGAGGTAGCTGATCAGAAATCCATGAGACAGATTTGCAGATGAGTGGGGAATTACACACATATTGTCACAAACAGACAAGCCTGGAGTCTTTAATTAGTCTGTCAAAGAAATATTTTGCATTGCATGGGCAATATTCACTTTCCTGTATTTCCTAGGAATCTCCTGACAAACTCCAAGCTGTCATAGAATCATAGAATTACAGAACAGTACATAGGGGTAGGAAGTAACTGCTGGAGATCTTCAAGTACAACCCAGCAGCTGCAGTAGGATCACCCAGGGCAGATCACACAGGAACACACCCAGGCAGGTGTTGAAAGTTTCTAGAGAAGGAGACTCCACAACCTTTCTGGGCAGCCTGTTCCAATGCTCCGCCACCCTCACTGTAAAGTTTTCCCTCTTGTTGAAGAGGAACTTCCTCTGTTCCAGTCTGTGTCCCTTGCCATTGAAGTCTGCATAATACAAACCCCAATACAGGGACTGACTCTCAAAAGGAATTGTTACAAAACCATTAGTCATCTTCAAAAATCACATTCCCTTGCTTATCCTGCTTACATATCCCATTATCTTGTGCAAATCAGACAAGAAATTAGGGTTTTTTCCCTTTTTTTCCCCATAAACCAGGGCATTGACATAGATTTATAATCCTCAGTGAAAACTGATGTATCAAATAAAATAGTTTGAACTGAACTAATTAAACTTTTTTTTATTCATTCCTTTTTGTTATTTTCATGTGTACAAATATTGAAATTGACTGGACATACATAAATACATATATGATAATCCATGTCATCAATCTGCTTTCCTTTGTTTTCTTCTTCTGCTTTTCTGTGAAATGTAAAATCAAAGGAAAATCGCAGATGTCAGGTGCAGGCTCTCCTGAAAAGTCTCTTATGGACTCATATTGAATTGTGTATTTCAGATAAAGGTCAAGGACAACAGAAAGCGAGTATGCTGTATGGAAGCAACCAGCCTTTACATTCATTTAAAAGCAGGACACCTTTAAAGAACCATCAGCAGTTTGCCACAAAATCAATGGGTCTGATTCTCTTTTCACTAGCACAAACATAAACTGGGAGTAACTCCAAGTTTATGAATGATGCTTTATTGGTACAACTGTCAGCGTATGGTCAGTCTACAGTTCAAAATTGTCAGCTGGTTTCTGTTTGCACAGCTTCAGTATCACACTCCAGTGGAGACAGGCACAAGTGCATGCTCATGTATTCACTGGTTTAGCTGTTTCTGGTCTGAACTTCACTCATGATATAGGTTTTTTTTTTTAATTTAAACTTAAATCTGTCTGAAATTTAATTTTTACAGGGAATTTTTAGATCTGAAATATAAATATTAAAATTTATATTTTTCATGGTTTTGATATGTTCTAGTCCTACATTTCTTCATATAGTATGGTTGTAGGAATGTACCAAATGTACATCCAGTTGTTGAATAGGAACAGAAGTCTCACTGAAAAGTTTTTTTTTCTTTAAAAACTTTGTTCATTTCCCACTGTCCCTTTCACCTTAATTAAGTATTAACTAAATGTACTTTTTGGATTGTGTGATCTACCTAAATCTGAAGTAGAGCACTGGGGAGTCAGTGAATATACATTTTCTTCAGTTAAATGTTTAAGGTTTAGATGATATGTTTCAAAAGCAAAGGTTCTTACAGATGCTTTTTTACACCCTTGCACCTGATGCGAAGTCATGCAAGCTTATAAATATTCCTTTTCTTGTTGAAGTTTGCATTAAAGTTAAGCATTTCTAAAGTTAAGAATTTCTTGGCAGGGGTGATGCTTGGGGAATTATCTTGAAATATCCTTTGTACTAGTGGTCCGTTGCATTGACCTGCAGTGCCACTGACCTCACCGAGACTCAGGGAGATGCAGAGTTTTAGCTGCATTGAACTCATTACAGAGCTGTAGGGTAGAAACTCCCGTTGCTTTCTGAAAGCTCACATTGCCTTCAGTGGGAGTAGAACATTTTTCTCAAAGCACAGGCTATTCAAGAGAAGATAAACAAGAAACTGAAGCCCCTGTAGCTTAATATAAGGGTATATTCGATCAATAAAAATGTTTCTAAGCAAATCTATATTCTAAACAATCTATACTGAAACTTGACTCATAACATTTCTGTTCTACTTTTATTTGGAATGATGTATCAGCATATGTTTTTAAACAGAGAAAAATGTCATATGATCAATACTCCCAAACTTTTTGTCTTTTTATTTAATCTGCAAAGTAGACGTGGCTGTAGATCAGTTTGTAACTTTCTGTTGCTCTTCTAATTATTTTAAAGACTGAATTCCAAATCTTTTCTTGTCCATGAAAAGATGTTTTTCATATTAATGTGATCCAATGATGATTTATTTTAAAGGTTAAATGTCACTGCTCACTGAGTTCTTGGTAGGCTTCATGTAGTGGCACAAAATCTCATAGCATGAATTTAAAGAGAGATGAACTCTTATTTTCATGTGATTTTTTTTTTCCAATTTAACATCATTAAATCTAAGAAAACAACAACACATATCCTAAGATGAGAGATATACACAAAAGAAAATAAGATAAAGATTGTTCTTTTTTACCTGTTTTTATTTTGTAGTAACTGACTACTTTGGCTTTACCTCTGATAATGTTCCTACATCAATACTAATTCAGCTAGCATAGTAAGAGTTTTCTTAGTGAACACTATTTCAAATATAGCTTTTCTACCCCTGTTCATGCAGATACAGTACACCCTCTCATCTGAAAATAGCTGGTTTGTTGTTACATTGCCAGCTTAATTATCTTTCATTTATTTTCTTAGTGAGAGGGAACTTTAGAACATCTTAACCAGAACACGCTACTAAAGTGATGTAAATCAATGTCACATTTTCAAATGAATCCTAACATTCAGTTATTAAACATAACATTTTTAATATTCACTTGAAAGTAATAATACACATGAATAAAAATAGACAACCCAGGTCAGAAGACATGTGTCTGGTGACAGTTCTTATTCTGCTGGTGGTGTATGTTCCTATCAGGCCATCTGGTCCATAAGGACTTCATGCATTACTACAGCTTTTTTTCTCTGCAAAGTTTCAAGAGCTAGAGCTTTACGGCTGTATGCTGCTGCAGAAAGAAAAGAACAAGCAGAACTCTTGAAATGTGAAAAGTAATTGCTGCAACTTCCTAGGCAGGTGCACACAGGATAAAAATCGATTTGGCCATTGTTGCGCTTTGCCAGATTTTGCAGTCACTTCTGACAGGTAAATGGTCTAGACCAAAAAGAGCCTTCATTCATTGTACACAGGGCTTCTTGGGAGGACCTGCACACAGGACCTTTGAAACGTTAATTAGTAGTCCAAATAGGTATGTGGAATTACTCCTCAGAAGTTTTAAGTGCATTTTCCTTTCTTTGCTGTCTGCACAAGGGACCCAACTACTTTGTTACATTGCTAATTGTCTTTAGTTAGATGGTTATGTTGTCTTTGCAGTGCTTTAGCTCTGAGCACAATGCCCATTTTCAGTTACATATCATATGCCTCACTTTTTCTCATGGGACAATATGGATAAATCATGGAAAAGAGTGTAAGTAACAAATATTTCACAGTCAGTGATGAGTAGCAACTTTTAAGAGGCAAAGTGCAAACTAAGATTGTTACCAGGCTAAGTGCTGATTATGTAGATGTCTGGGGTTAGTTTGTTTTGTTTTGTTTTGTTTTTTTTTTTAATTGAGTAATTATGCTGTCATAACAATTACAGTCCTGCTCAATCATTTTGCGTAGTAAACTTCTATTTTCATACATCCGCTGTGTCAAGAGAATCAGGGCATTCTGTTATTCTAGGACAGGGGACATTTGTCCAACTTCAATTTTAAATATGAACATGCTCACTGAAGCATTTGCAGAACAGGTGTGAATTCTGCACAGCTCAGTTATACACTAACGATTATAGTAAGTGAAGGTTCCGAATGAATATTTTAATGTTTAACTTACTACAGTACAGAAGCGAAACAAAGTGCAGAGTCTGATTAGGCAGAATGTCAGCTATCTTCCCTGACAAAATTCCCATGCCAAAGGCATAATTAATAAACTTTTGCAAAACTTCCACAATGTGTAACTTGAGGAAAATGTTTTACGTTATAGATATATATTCACCAAAATAATTGTAAATCAATCCTGTAACTGTACTCCTTTTAGAGTAGGCCAAGTTCAGAAAGCCATGGTTTGCAGTAACCTACGTTTTCCGTTTCTCTGGCTCTTTCTTCATTTACTGCTGCATCTCCTGCAAAATATAGGAAGTACAGAACTGCATCAAGCAACACTCAGAACTGGTTTAGACTGATAGGAAACGACTTCTGCCTGAAGCCAAGAGGGAGAAGAGGCCTTGCAGCACAATCTACATCAGTTGGAGCACTGGGCCAGCATTTAGCAAATGCTGGATTCTGCACTTAGGATGGGGTAATGCCTGGAACAGTAAAAACTGGGATTGGCTGGAGAGCAGTCCTGTAGACAGGGATCTGGGTGTGCTGGTGAGTCAGCAGTGAGCCCTGGCAGCCAAGAGGGGAAATCACATCCTAGGGTACATCAAAGGCAGTATAACCAGCCAGTAAAAAGAAGTGGTTATCTCACTGAATGCTGAATTGGTGCCCCCTCACCTTGAGTGTCCTGTATGCAGTTCTGGGCCCCACAATTTAAGAAGGGTGTGAAAGTCCTTCAGTGAGTCCAAAGGCAGGCAACAAAGGCAAGCACGGTGCTCCAACTATGTCCTATTTTTCTTTGGAGAAAAGGAGGCTAACAGATGACCTTATTGCTCTCTATGGATTCTTGAGGATGTAAAAGGGAGAGGAAGGTGCTGAACTCTTCTCCCTAGTATTCAGTGACAGGATGCATGAGAATGGTTCAGAGCTGCACAAGGGGAGGTTTGGGCTGGACATTAGGAATCATTTCTTTACAAAGAAGGTGGACAAACACTGGAACAGGCTTCTCAGCAAGGTGGTTGGTGGACCTAAGCTATTCAAAACAGCATTCAAGTAATTCCCTTAACAAAATGCTTTAACTTTTTGATCAGCCCTGAACTCATGAGACAATTAGGCTAGATGAACACTCTATGTCCCTTCCAATTGAAACATTCTATTCTATTCTATTCTATTCTATTCTATTCTATTCTATTCTATTCTATTCTATTCTATTCTATTCTATTCTATTCTATTCTATTCTATTCTATTCTATTCTATTCTATTCTATTCTATTCTATTCTATTCTATTCTGTTCTGTTCTGTTCTGTCCTGTCCTACCCTACCCTACCCTACCCTACCCCATCCTATCCTATCCTATCCTATCCTATCCTATCCTATCCTATCCTATCCTATCCTATCCTATCCTATCCTATCCTATCCTATCCTATCCTATCCTATCCTATCCTATTCTATTCTATTCTATTCTATTCTATTCTATTCTATTCTATTCTATTCTATTCTATTCTATTCTATTCTATCCTATTCTATCCTATTCTTCCCCAGTCCAAACATGACCGAGGGAGCTTTTGTAGAGAGCTGATATAACATTTCAAAAGATGTAAACTGCTCCTGATTCCCAAGCAGAATGTACATCCTGCCCATATCTCCTGCATTGTATCAAGCAAGAATGACTCATGGGTGAGCCAGGGGTATCAGGATTTAGACTTGATAATCATTATGGGTCCCTTCCAACTTATTCTTTGATTTGTTAGTCCAACAGAAAATAGTTTTTAATTTATTAATTTCTAAACAAGTCAGACTAACTCTCCATATGGCATACCCTTTAGGTGGTTGCAAGGATGGCAATAAAAGTTAGCAAACAGCATTAGGTGGAAGACAGTAAATTGCTCCTTTCAGCAGCAAATCACAGTTAGAATAAAATGCATATAGCATTAAACTGCTCTCAAAAGATGTTTGTCAATCTAAGTTTGGATTCTTCTGTCACAGTAGAAGTCTAAAATCATGCTTTCAAGAACTTTTTTTATCTGAATAAAGTTATCATCCCACCACCCATTAGCATACATCCAGAATACATCTGAACGTAATACTGTCCTTACGCAATTTTTGTGACAAGCTTCCTCATTTCATTTGTCAAGCTCAATATAAGTACCCAGTATAAGAATAGAAGCAAGACTGGCATAGATAGGAAAAACCCATGAGTTTACTGGTAAAATATTTCTTTACATCTGAAATAGAGTAACAAAACAGGCTCATTAGCATAGCTGTTCAGCAATATAGATAATCAATATTGATAGAAAAATCTATTACTGCAAGAAGTCAGTGAAAATTTCATATGATTTCCCATTAAAATGGTGTTGTCTTTCAAAAATCATCAAAGATATACATTTAAGAAAACAATAAATATTCAAGGTTGTTACCCATAAATTCCTCATTAATGTTATTTACAGTCTCGCAATTAATCAAACATGAGACTTCACATTGAACTTTTGGATACCTTTCATATGTCTCTATCTCATTGCAATGTGAATGACACAATGCAGAAGAATCTATAATATAACAGCTGGAGAATGTAAAATTGAATTTCCAATTTAGAAAAGGCTACCAAATGATCACAGGGTGAAACTCTTACTACATTCTAAACTTATGACTTTGCCCCATTAGTCAAAACAATTCATAGAACAAGGATATACATCCAACTATTGAGACTGAGATACAATCTTACTCTGCACTTGACAGAATCCAGAACCTTGTTTAAATCAAACAGATCCTGACTGTCTGAGGTAGGATTGATGAAAATGAGAAAAGAAAGATGGTGAACACGATTGTTAAAAATTAAGTACACCTGGAGTGTATGTTTCAAAGCTTTTAGGATCATGAAACTGTTGACGTTGGGAGAGGCCTTTGAGATCATAAGGTCATATCCCTTGCCTAATGCTCACAATCCCACCACTACTGCTGAGCTACTACCACTGAACTGCATCCTTCAGCACCACATGCATGCATCTTTTAAGTACCATGAGGGATGGTGACTCCACCACCTCCTGGGGCCAATGACTGATAATTCTTTATGTGAAGAAACTTTTCCTAATATCCAACCTGAATCTGCCTTGGTGCAACTTCAGCCTGTTTCCTACTGTCCTGTCACTTGTTGCATGTGAGAAGAGACCGACACCCACCTTGCTCCAACCTCCTTTCAGGTAGCTGTAGAGAGCAATGAGGTCTCCTGTCAGTCTTCTCTTCTGAAGACTGAGCAACCCCACTTCCCTCAGTTGTTCCTCTTAAGGCTTATGTACAGGTCTTCTTATTAACCATCTATCTCTTCTTACTTTAATTTATCCTCTATCACTCATGTAAGCCCAATAGAATGGAATCAGACACTGGTCTCCAGAGTACTGGCTGACAGAGAAGACAGTTAACAAGGGGAAGCAAAGGCTTTTGAGCCCCTCTAACTCAGGTCAGCCTACACTACTGCTTTAATCCTCAGTTTATTTTGGGAAGTGATTCTTTAACTCTGGCCTCTGGCTTGTTCATTTCAGTACTTTTCCTAACAGAAATCTGAATGAAAATTGATAAGGCACTGTGTTTTCTCCTTAGCACAAACATGGAAGTGCTTCTGAATCTTCTCATATGGAAATAGATTACCTGCCACCTAGAAAAAAACCAAAAGTTAATCAGTCTTGTAGACCTTTTTTGCTAATGTCTTATTTGGACAACTGCAAACAATTAGACATTTGTTTATTTATTTAATTAATTAATTAATTAATTACATTTGCTTCTTATTATATTTTGCCATTAAAAAGCAAAGAGGTTCTCCTTTATTTTATTATTTTTTCCCCTGAAAGGAAACCTTATTTTTTCCTATCATCCAAAGATATTGCATATGAAACACATTGTGACAGACTGAGGCTGGGCTGGCCACTACACAAATGAGAGACGCTCTCTATGAACACTTCTTCCTTCCTAGATAGGGAAAGAGACTTATGGGTTGGAAAAATAACTAAACCAACTTTAACAAAACAGTAACAGTAAAAAGAAAATAATGAAATACATATGAATATATACAGGAACAGGATTCAGGAACTCACAGATTGGGATTGAAGCAGAAGAATGGAGTGAGTCTTCCTCAGACACAGGCCATAGAAGAAGAGGGCTTGACCTTTGTGATTCTTCAGGTTTATGCTGAATGTTATGTACATGGAATGGAATACCTTGGTGGTCAGTTTTGGGTCACCTATCCATCCACTCCTCCTTGGTTCTGTTTTAGCTCAGACCAGGACATACATAATAGATTCATCACACAGACGTGCGATCTAAGCTTACATAACCACACGTTCACAAAGGTCTGTGATCTTTAAACTTCTGAGTTATGTTTTTTTTGGCTTTATGTTACAGTTTAAAAGCTGAAAGTACATGAAGTTTGGAGCATGTGTTTTCACAGAAGACCTACATTGCTTGTGCATCAAGTGGTGAGTAAGCCTAGAAAACCCTGAAGACTGTATACCCTAATCATTGTGTAATTCATAGTGGTAATCACAGATTAGTAACCACCAACTACCATTGTGTAATGCTGAGAAAAGCCCAGGAAAAGATCTACTTTCTCCCTGGGAAAATAAAAAAAAAAGTTAATGTGCTGTTTGAAAATTAAAAAAATATATGAATACAGGTAATCTTATTAAGGTATTTTCCTATAGTCAAAATATTCCTTCACTCTTGAGTGGAGTAAAAAGGAGTAAAAAGCATACATGATAGTATGTCCACAGGAGCTGTCATGTAGAGGCAAGCTTCTCACTGGATGGCCACATTGTTCTGTCTCCCAGATTTCAGCAGTGATCAGTTTTCCTCTCACAGTTACTCTTTTGAGCTCTAATTTTGGATACTGCCTAGTTGCTCACTAAATAATTATCTTCTGTCTCTCAAAGGTACACTGTGATGTCATCCCACAGCTACTTGTTTGTTCTTGTAAAGGGGAGGGTTAAGTAATTGCCCTTAACTAATAAATGATATGGCAAATGGGCACTAATAAAAATATTAGTAACTAACCCTTTATTAATATGAAAATTGCCAAAACTCATTAAATAGGATTGTTGTATGGCTGGAATATATATTTACAATGGGAATATACAGTCTTTGGGCAAAATACAAACAATTCTATGCAAACTGAGAGGAAATAAAATGGAAAGAGAAGGTCCCCAGGAGCAGATAGTGCTCAATTACAGAGGGGGGAGACTCAATAAGGACCCTTATGCTAAAAAGGGCAATGAATTAATTACTCACAGCTTGCTTTACCCGCACGGGGAATGCTGCTGCTGCTGCCGTGTTAGCTATGAAGCTTTGGGGAGCTCTCACACGGTGCTGGCACGGCAGATTGTGGGCAAGGAAGGTTTGCCACGTTGTCCCAGGCTGATCTGGCCTCAGCAGATGGCGAGCAGCTAACGATGCTACTCATGAGGGACACTTGCTTGGCTCCTGGGTAAACTGAGGCACGGCACGACTCTAGTGGCAAGGGAAAGCAGGCTAGGCAGATCCAGTTCCTAGGCTTGTGGCTTCTCTGGCTTGCTGTGTATGGCTTGTGGCTTTATCCCAGGCACTCAACGCAGGGCAGGGCAACTTGAGGCAGCTTCATACAAGAAATGGGTCCAAGAAGGTTCAAGAGCAAAGCAAAGCTTAAGCAAGGCTTGAAGCAAGGCGAAAGCACCTACCAAGTCATCCTGTATATATACTTGGCCAGAGATCGACTGGTCCAATAGGTCAGCTGAAGCTAATGTGTAGCTGCCCAGTGGGAAGGCGTTCTGCCAGACTATGACAATAAAAGGCAGAAACAAAAGACTTGTCTCTGGGGGAGCAGTGATCAGCATACGTGTCCTTATCCCAGGAAAACAACTTGTTTACCAGACATGCAGGGGGCCTGTCCCCTTTGTTCTTTTTCCTGTGTTGCCCTGTCTTTCTGCAGGAAGGAGGGGAGAGAGGGGGACCATGTCTAGACATTTTAAGGCCTGTCTGGATTTGTACTGGGCCATATCATGGCCCTACCATAACAGTTCTTTAGGCAGATCTATCTGTAAGCCAAATATTAAGTGCAAGCCTACAGCACACATGGTAGTGGAATTCCAAGTAAAAAGAAAATAAATTATTAGATCATTTTCTTTCCTGTTATAAAGAATTAACCTCTTAAAATTGTTGTTGTGGATATTTCTTGACTGGTAGGACTTTCTGAAACTCTGCAAAGTCTTCTCATTTATGAATTGTGAGTACTGTGGCATGGACCAAGAATAGGAATATGATTTTGATGTAAAACAGTAATGTAATTGGAGAGTTCTTCCTTTGTTGCAGCAGGAACAATCCCAGAGTGCACAAGACAAGGCAGAAGTTAAACAAGAAATATAGCAAATGTACCTACCATGGTTGAGCACATGATTTGAGATAAATTTTTCTCATGTAGAAATAATAACTTGAGAAGTAGCATGCTTTGGCAGTTATCTCAGATGCAATTGCATCAGAGCAGTTACACTGCAGCTTTTGCTTCAGTGCATCTCAGTTTTAGATAAACCAATTTGTGTAGACATGCCCCAAGAGGTAACCATATGGTAAGTTTATGAGGCTATGTGAACTGCATAGTTGGAGTCTCAAAAATTCAGACCATTCTTCAAGTGACATCTGTGTCTTTACTTTTGATAGTCATCATTACCTGCATCATCCAACATTTCAGGTGCTTCTGCTTGGTTCTATGTTGTTCTTTGACTGTATTTTTTTTTTGTAATTTTTAATTTTTTTAAACTAATATGTGGACTTTAAACATTGGTGGCTAGAGGAAAGTAGAGTTTCTCAGTGAGAAATTGTAAACACCTGATCTTATGCTTAAAAGAAAGCTTTAAGAATATTATGCTCAACTTTCAGCAGCAAAGATCTGCCTTGCTAACATCTCCTTTCTATTGAAGCAAAAAGTAAAATGCAATAAAATAAAATGTCTGTCCTCTAAGACATATTCAGTGTGCCCAGTACTTCTGGAGGAGATTCTACACACACTTTAAAATGCTGCATTCACTTTGCTGGTTGGCAACATCTCTTTTCAAATTTCTAGTGTGTTCCTGTGCCTCTGTGACATACACAAGCAGAATAAATATCATAAGGAATCAAGGGCTTTTATATTTTCACCTTGATAGGAGGTTCTTCAAGAGTTGATAAGTGTTCATTAAAGCTTTGGAAACTGTAGTTGTTAGAGCTTACTTTTGGAAGAGTAAGTTGCAGAATTTAAAAGGAAATTTTTAGCTATCAAAGCAGTCTGAATCATACACGAAGGTATGGTCACCAAAATTATGATGGGAACACTCATGATGTTTATGGGAGATACTGGACATCATTACAAAGAGTCCAGCCCCATCTTCTTGACCCCCACCCTTTAGATATTTATATGCATTGATAAGATCCTCTCTCAGCCTTCTCTTCTCCAGACCAAAGTGACCCAGGTCTCTCAGCATCTCCTCACTGAAGAGATGCTCCAGTCCTTTGATTATCTTTTTGACCCTCCTTTGGACTCTTCTCAGTATTTCCCTGTCTCTCTTGAACTGGGGAGCCCAGAACTGAACACAATACTTTAGGTGTGACGCTACCATGACAGAGGGGAAGGAGAACCTCCTTTGACCTTCTGGCCACACTCTTCTTAAGGCATCCCAGGATACCAATTGCCTTCTTGATCAGGAGAGCACGTTGATGGCTTATGATGAACTTGTCCACCTGAACTCCAAGGCTTTCTTCACGGAAGTGCTTTCCAGCAGGTCAACCCCTCACCTGTTACTGGTGCATGGAGTTATTCTTCCCCAGGTGCAGGACTCTCTACTTGCCCTTGCTGAACTTCATGAGGTTCCCCTTTGCCCAGCTCTCCAGGCTGCCCAAATCTTGCTGAATGGATTTCCTACCACTCTTTAGTGCTAACAGATCATCTTGAGTGGTTAGTTGGACGTTGACTACAATATTTATGCAACTGACTAATTTCTCCTACACATTCAATTTTTTTTTTTCTCCTTGAAAAGCAAAGTCATTTTTGGACTGTTCATTTCATTATCAGTATCCATTAAAACCTGTGAGTGAAATCTAAAGGAACTTCTTACATCTGCTAACATAGATTACTTTGCTATTAGTCCATTTGTTAGAAGAAATGTTTCATCTTATTATTTGAAGACAATGAGTGAGGCTTATCTCTTCAGTTTTGCTAGAGCAGCTTATAGGCCATTTACGATGACAAATGTTGGAAAAAAGGCAGTTGAGGAAGAAATTAATTACATTCTGAAGCAGTATTCAAATGATTATATGAATTCTTTGGTTAGAGTACAAATTTCTTGCCATAACTAATGACTTAATGGTAATGACACAGTTCTATTAAGCCAGCATAAGTCAAATTTAATATTTACTGATACTCCATGCCATCTTCTTAATTACTTAATTACACTGAAGTACATATATTGTAATTTAGAAGAACATGTGTTTACAATGTGCTTAAAATGTGCTTGCAATGTTCTTACAGTGTGCTAAAACCAGCTATCCCTGTTGTAGGAGTGGAACACTCATCCATTTCTCCACATTTTTTCCAGTGCTGATGTTATTTTTCCTAGATAAAACAATCTATGGCATGGACCATCTTGAGAAATGACTTTAATAATCAGAAAGGGATAGCAGCCAGCTGTCATATCACATTACATCAGATTCTCGCCTCTACTCCCCCTGGGAAATGTTCTGAATCATAATTAGTACATAATCAGTTTGTGTTTTTAATTAAGTAACAGCCAGGTAGCCAAGTATAAGAAATAGAAATGGGGGTGGGAGGTGGAGGATGACCTTTAAAAACTAGAAAGTGGAGAACAGTGATCAAGCTGGCCTTGTGGCTCTTAAATGAAACTCACCAGTTGCTTTTGAAACAAATAACATTTTTTCCAGACTCATTCAATGTAGAATCCATCCACATCTTTCAGAAAGTTGCAATTTAAAGAACTAAGCACTTCCTCTCAAGAACTCTCTCTAGCTTCATTAAAAACAAAATAGAAGCAGTATTTAAGAATGTTATTTTTTCCAGACATAAAAGGGACAAAAACAAAATGTTTTACTACTATTATGACAAGTTAAAGCAATAACTGGAGGCAATGGACAATTGCATTAGGTGTCCAAAAGAGTCTAAGGACATTAAAATGATTTTATTCCACACTGTAGTCAATATACCTTTGGCTTTCTACCATTTTATATATGCAAGTACACCATGCAGTGCTACAGGCTTGGAGAAGAGGGGCTGGAAACCTGTCCAGTTAGTAAAGACCAGGGGTCTTGACTGACAGCTGGCTGAATATGAGCCAGCAAAGTGCTCAGGTGGCCAAGAAGGCCAACAGCATCCTGGCCTGTATCAGGAGTACTGTGACCAGCAGGACCAGGGAAGTGATTCTCTCATTTTACTCAGCACCAGTGAGGCCACACCTTGAGTACTGGGGGTCAATATTACAAGAAAGACATTTTGGTGCTGGAGTGGGTCCAGAGAAGTACAGCAAAGCTGGTGAAGAATCTGGAGAACAGGTCTTATGGCTGAGGGAACTGGGGTTGTTTAGTCCAGGGTAGAGGAGGATGAGAGGAGACCTTCTGACTCTACAACTGCCTGAAAGGAAGTTGTAGCAACATGGGGCATCCATATCTTCTCCCTAGTTACAAGTGACAGGATGAGACCAAATGGCTGCAAGTTGCATGAGGGGAGGTTTAGATTGGATATTAGAAGTGACTTCTTCACTGAAAGGGTTCTCAAACACTGGAACAGGTTCCACAGGGAAATGGTTGAATCACCATCTCTGAATGTGTTTAAAAGATGCAGAGATGTGTTGCTAAGGGACATGGTTTAGCATGGTTGAAATGGATGGTCTTAAAGGTATTTTCCAACAAAGTGATTCTATAATGATATATATATATATATATTTAAATATTTTAGTGTTTTCCCATGAGACTTATTAGTTTTCAGTATTATGAAATTACCAGTAGATGTCTCTGTTGCTCTATTATTTTCAGACATTAAAAAACAAATATCCAAACCCAAACCAAAACAGAGAAAAACTACAACAACAAAATGAACACAAAAACCTGCACAGCAATCATGACCACTGCCCTGCAGCAGTACAATAAAAGGACCACACTATAATGCACAGCATTTCAGATCTAGATGGGAAATGGGTATCTTACAGTGAAAAGCAAATGCCACTATGGCTTTCCTCTTCTATCCTACAGGAAGCAAAAAGCTTAATGTTATGAGAATGTTATTAGACTATAATTACCACTGTTATCTGGATTATAAAATATGAGGTCTTTCAGTTGGGCTTTTTCTCCTGGAATTTGGCATTCCTTATCTTGTCAAAGTAGAAGTCTGGATCTCATGAAGGCTGAATGGATCTCATGTGCTGAAGCCACATCTGATGATAGCTCTCCTCATGGTCACACTCATTTCCCAGTCCTCCTTCTGTTTTGGTTTCCACATAGTGGGCGGCCAGCAATTAAAATTTTCACATGTAAAGATTCGTGTTTGATAAAGTTCTCCAAACACCTACAGGCTTATGATTTAGAGTACTTATAACTACTGAATCTTTAAGAATTTACATCTATGGATTTTTTTTTAATTTATTTTGTTTTATTAGTGCCAGAAAATAAGGAGCTGCTGGGATGATAAGGGTGTGGTGGTTTTTAAGGCCATGCCTTTAATTTCTTCTCACAGAGTTTGAGCAGAAAAGTAAAAGAATGTAAATAAATCACAATGGGATGTAAGAAAGAAAAATAATGATTATTCTAAACAATTCCATTGGAGAGATAGAAATGTTTAAGATTCAGCACTCAAAACAAAGTTCAGTCTGTCTGGTGTTTCTCTGCTGGGCAGTCCAGCAGGGTGCCTCTGGTTTCTCTTCTGGCTTACCTTTGGAGATAACATACTGGCATACTGATCTTGAAAGCTAAGTTCTAACAACCTCTCTGCTTCTTGTATTTTCTTCCTTTTGCCAGGGGGTTCTGGAGAAGGCAGGGAAGGGGGAGGCAGGGGGACAGCTTTCCTGGCTTTGGCCAGGAGGGTTTTGTTCTGTTTCTATTAACTGTACATATCTGTAAATATTGTAAATGCTGTATATTTTGTATATATGCATTGCATTCCATTGTAGACTGTAATTTTTGCTGGTAAATACAGCTACATTTGCTTCTGAACTGAGCTAGTCTAGTCTTGTTAATGTGGGAGGGAAATTTCAATCCACCACACTACAACAAAGGGCCACAGTTATCCAAGAAACAGATAAAAAGTAGTTATCAGTGCCCCCATAGTATCAAGAAATGAGTTGTCACTTTTGAAACTACTTGGCATCTATTTTTTAACATTGATGAATAAAACTATTGAGCACTGATTTTAAAAAGGAAGAAAAATTGAAAATAATCTAATAACTAAATACAATATACCATATATATATGTATGAATATATACATATATATGTAACATGCATTAATACTAAATAGCACTAATCAAAAACAATACATAAAGCTATTTCTGAAAAGCCATCTATAGCCTTCCAAAGTGACTACACAAAGCAAAGAAAAGCTCCAGTTGCAATTCCGTCTTCACAATTCCATACAACTTATTTTATTGAAATCAAAGTGTTTGTTCTATTCTCTGACCCAAGCTAGCATTTTCAAAAGGGCAATGGATAACTGGAGAATATTTTTCTCAGACACAGAAGCATCAAAAAAGAGAAATTACTTTTTTTTTTTTTTTCCCTGACTTAAAGTATCTCAAGCAACCTGTCAGACCAATCAAAATTAGTTAAACTGGCAGCAAAATAATGCTGGCAAAAAACTTTCCACTGCCTTCAGGCAAAAATATCCTGCTTGCTGCATCTATTTCTGCAAATTTCTCTCCTGACAAGATGGAGTGAAATGGTGAAGGAAGAATGAGCAATTGTTTTCTCAGATGAGGACCACAAAACCAGCTTTTTTCTCTCTTAAGTAATTATATTTTTTATTATTCTTTTTAGTTTGTTTGTTTGCTTGTTTGTTTTTTTTTTCCCTTTATTTTTCCTTCAGTTAGAATACTTGAAAGTTCTAATGTAGTTTAACTGGGAACAATCATGAAGCTATTCTACATCCTTTTAGACTACGTATCTTCCCTGAAAGCAAAATTTGCTATGAGGATCTACAGGGAAAGAAAGAAAAAATGTATATTGGGAAAGAAACTACCACATAAGTATCCCTTCATATAGCATAAAACTTCAAGAAGAATTCTAAAAATAATTCCCCAAACCTACTGAGACTCAGGTCTCAGGGTAGCACTATACCTTTACCTCCCTTTTATTTTGTATATCTGCTTTTGTCTACCTAGAAATGCTTTGCTTGTATAAAAAGCAGAGGCCCCAGAAGGTGCTGAAATTCATGCTGTAATATCACATACTTAATTTTCTCTGAGAAAAGAGGGATATCATATTTATTTTTTGAATATATGGAGATGTGTTTGCAGGTACAGAGGGTGGTGAGTGGGGGTGTGTGTATGTGTGTGTTAAATAACTGTATTTATGTTTGAGAATATCAGTCAATTCAAAGGGCATTTTGAGTCAGAGTATTTCAGAGTAAGGTCTGCATATAATTACTGTCTCTAGTACCACATCATTGATATGGCACAGTGAAAGGAAAAAGGCAAACCATCAGAACTGATAAAAGACAAAGCAAACGAAGAACAAAATATTGTTTCATGTCCCTCTCATATGAAATAACATTCTGAATTAATTTAAATATTTTCTTTATTGAAACATGTCTCATTCTTGGCTTTCTTTCCTGAATCCATTTAGATGCTCCCTTTTAAAATGTCTTTTGTGCTTTTCAAGCCAGAGAGAAAAGGACTAAAGTATCTTCACAGGAAGAAACACACATATATAAAAGCCTTAAATACAACTATGTTAATCCAATACCTGAATTCTGGCAAATTACTTACATAATGTGCAGACGTGGATAGCAAGCACCATAAACAAGCAAAGAAAGCACAAAACAAGAAAGGAAGTTAATCACACAGCTGCAGGAGCGGGGCAGTGGGGCATTAAAGTTCACTCAGTCTTTTTAATTCAGAACACAGTTATCAAAAGATGCAATAGTCAGCGGCATTTCTCTACAAAGTGTCAAACGCTTTGTGCTGCCACCAGAAAGACAGTTCTCAGGTTCTTGTTTTGTGAACTTGTGACTTTTAGTTGCAGCTAGCATAGCTGATATTTGATTATGATCAATACTATAGCAATAAAATAATATTTTTATACTTTTGGCATATTCATAGATACCCTTAACAGTAAACAGTATACATAAGAATATTTGCCATGATATGAAAGGATATTGCTTGTATTTAAAACCATCAGGAGTTTCTTAGATATTGAGAATCACTTAAAAGTTTCTAATGAACCCATATTTAATCCCATAATAACTGGGATTATTTCTGGCTCTTGAATTTTACATCAGCATGCCTCGTTTTAAAGACTGAGGTTAAGTTCTGAGACAGCGTGGGAATAAAAAGGATCCCTTTGTTAAAAAGAAAGGCAACAAAACAAATCAAAGCATCTGATTTCTGCTTCTTTTCAAATGTGGTCTGCCAGTTTCCTCTCAGACAATATTGTATTAAGCACTTTTATCATAGCAAAGGAAAATGAGAAAGCTGTTATCGCTCTCAGAATAGGTTGTATCTTGCAAGGACAATATTCTGCTTGCATTTGGCAGTGTTGGAAAGAAATATATTATAAATCCTTCTAGTACATGGAAAACCATCAAATCTAAAGCTCTAATGGAGGATAAACTTTTGGGCAGCGCTTCTCCCCCTCTCTCAGGATAAAAATCTACAAATAACTGAAAAGAGAAACTGAATGAACCCTGGATTTTTTTGGTCAATATATAAATAAGAGATAATAAACAGTCTTAAGATGTTAAGTGCTGCCACCTCATATTTTTCAGTGCTTAAGCAAGACTACCAAGACTTTTGGACTGGAAAGAATGAGGAGTTTTGAGCCTGTGCTTATTAATTACAATTAATGTCTTAGTTTCTAAACATGTAGTTTTACATGCTGTATTCACTTTTTAAAAGCTTATATGCATGTTACCTTTGACCCGTCAGTCAGTTATTTAGAAACTGTACACATATTGGGTTTTTTTATTCTTTAGAGTGAGTTTCCAACTGGTACCTATGCATTTCAAATTGTCACAGAAGTAGGATAAGATAATTACAGGAACTTGTCTCTGAGGTTTTTCCTCACAGTCTTGTAAACACTCAATTAGTCTCTTGTGCTCAGTTCTGAAGTGAATTTGAAACATCTGCAAGCTTCCTCGAAGCAATATATTTTTGTGGATCTCAGTTGTTTGTTTGCTTTTTTTTCCTTGCTCTATTGATCATCAAAATAATGAAACTTCTGTTAATTCCCTAGACTCATCAATAAAATCTATCTGCCACTGGAGCAGCAAGAGAGTAAAAGTTTAGTGAGTGGCTTGGAATTTATTAGATAAGTACTTGGAATAGTTCTGTGCCTTAGCGGAAAAGGATTCTCTGGAAGGCTTTTAAGAAACTATAGAGTCAAAGAAAGTTTAAAACAAGAACAATCAAAACAAGAAATATCACAAGAGGCTGTAAGGATGACATTTAAACCATCATCTTGCTAGAAAAGCTAAAAAAAATCATAGATCATTGGCTGTCTGTTCAGACTTTCCTTACAAAAATATCAGCAGGTGAGATTCAAGAGAAGCTGTATTAAACTCTTATTTCTTCCAGAAAGTGTATTAGAAGTCTGTGCCATGCAGATTTCTCTCTGAAATCCTTTTCTGGCAATAGTTTTTTGTGTCATAGAAAACTTTGGAACAGAATTCTTCTACAATTATAATGTTGGTTATATTTCTGGTAGCATAATTCATAGTAGACATTATTTATAATAATAAAGAGTGCTTTTTCTTTTTCTTTTCTTTTTTTTTTTTTAATGAACACTTTGAATCTTAGTACACAATTTCCTTCTTGAAAAGTTTTAAGAATTCTTGAGGTTATTTGTGTCTCTTGTTGGCTCCGAGTCATCTGGAAGATTTTGTTAACAGCAGAACAAATTGAATGTAACTGGAAGAATTATCTAATATAATTAGTGAGAAATTTAATTAAGAACACTTGTGATCGAGTTGATAATTAATATTATGACAGGTGCAGTTTTAAGCACCTTCCTTTGGTGACTAATTTCGGAAAATATTTATAGTGCAAAAGAGTTTCAGACCTTGATAAGAGTAATGAATCCTAGGTGAGAAAAAATAGAGGTTTTTCTCATCTATTAATTTATTAATATATTGCTTTTATTATGTCTATTGCTGGTTTTGGTTCTTGGGTTTTTTTGGGTTTTGGGAGTTTTGTTTGTTTTCTGTTTGTTTTTTGTTGTTGTTTTGTTTTGTTTTGTTTTTTTGGTGAAACATTTACTTAGGTCTGATGGAATTCAATGAAGTACTCAAGGCATTTCCTATTTTCAACTAATATTTTGGAAAATGCTTTGTGGTAGTTAGATTATGTCAAGAGAAATTATTTGTCAATATCTAATTAACTAAATGTTAAGTGACATATATTAAATAAATCTCTGAAGAAATACTACTGAATATTTTGACACTGTTCTGTAAGGCTTGTCGGTTTTCTTTCTGTGGGACTGCACTAGTAGTTTTTTACTATGAGGGTGGTGGAACACAAACTCGTTGGTTAGAGAGATGTCAGGCCCCCCCCCCATCCATGGAAACATTCAAAACTAGGGGTTCTGAGCAGCACAATCTTGTTGGGGATTCCCCTGCTTACTACAGGGGGGTTGGAATAGATGACCTCTAGAGGTCCCTTCTAACCCAGTGCATTCTGTGATTCTGTGAGTATTCTCCTCTCCTTTTTTTTTGTCTCTCTGTAATTTAACTTCTTTTCCTCAATACTAGATTTTTCCCCCCATAATATTTATTTCCTAAAAAACAATTAAAATGTTTAGAATATTGTGTACTAATCAGCTCACGAGAGACTTACTAAGTGCATGTGAAGCTTGTATGATGTGAAGTCTGTCTGATATGGTCTGTGAAGCACATAAAGACACAAGTTTGCCTTTTTGCCTGGCAAATTTAACTGAAAGCAAATGCTCATATATATCAAAGGCATGTACCATTAGTACCTGCTACTTGTCTATTTCAGAAACACCATAGGGTATAATCAGTATTTGCTGTGTGTTTGCCTGCATACTCAGTGACTGGGCATGCTGTTTTCTGTCATGTCTTTGGATGAGAGTGCATTTGCTGCAATTACACCTGTGTAGATGTAGACAACATACCCTCTGTAATGTGTGCACTGCTAGGGCTTTGCAGGTAAGATTTGTGCTGCTTTAGCTGTGCCAGCTGCTGAGTCTGAGGCATTAACTTGTGACCTGCCACCATTATAACTGGGCAACTGATGAAGAAATCTGCAAGCAGATGAAGAAATTGAGGACTAAAACAAAACAACCAAAAGCACCAATCCTCACCAAAAATAATAAATCCTTTAACTTTTTTCAAATAACCATAACTATTTGTTTGGAAAAAAATACTGGAAAGATAGACTGAAAATCAAAAGCACCAAAAAAAGTCACAGTTTATGAAACTCTTATTCTATGTATATTGGTAACTCTGTTGTAATGGGAGACTCATCAAAAATTATATACAGGGATAGTTTATTTACAAGAATCAGTTGTGATATCAATTATGTATTAGTGTGCTGGTTTGGGGCCAGACAGATCGTTTCTTGCCCCGAAAGGGACAAAAGAATGAGACTCACACAAACGGATTGGAGAGTGATGGAAAGTTTAAATGGAAAAGCAATTGGTGAAGCTGCAGAGAACTACAAACTACAAAGCATAGTGGCAAAGAGTATCCCAAAGTGTACAGAACCCCTCACAGAATTCCCAAAGGCTTCCCAATCCTTCCCTTCTTCCCACCTGAGGGTAAACCCAAACCCCCCCAGGGCTCTTTCTTCCCCCTCCCGCTGCTAGGCAAGTCTCAGGCTGGCCAGGTCTGAGACTGGACCCCCTCCATTCTCCTCCTGGCATTAGGCCTAGACAGGCCTAAGAGGCCTTGAGGATACTCCCCCGGCATTACCCGATAAGAGAGGACATCTCCCAGGGGAGCAGGGAGGGAAGAAAGAGGAAGAGAATGACTTTGCAGATGGCCTTATAGGGCGCAGGATTTATGGGTAGAAATACGTCGTTTCCTGTGTCCACCCCTATTGGGTGAGCACCCAGGACACCAGAGGTGTATCTCATGTAGCAGTGGCAGGGGGCACCCAGCCTAAACTGCCACAATTAGAAAAGACTTCAGAAAGAAAACAGCATCGTTTTGTGTCCAGGGACTGGAATTTTACTTAAGATTAAGCTGTATGAAGGGAAAAAAAAAAAAAAAAGAAGAAAGCAAGCCTTAACAGCTCAAAACACCATGACCTGTGCTCCTAAAAATGTTAAAGAATGTGTCCAAAATGAAAAGAACTTTCCTACTATCTCAGTTTTCAGAAACTGTATATGTGTCATATTGACTGGTCAGAACACTATGCTTTGTAAGGTGTCATGTTCAGCTTGAGTTGCTTTCTACAAGGTCTTTCATATCACTAGGAATAAACTAATATCCCCCCTGAACAAATAAAACTTTTATTGGAGTGGAACCTTCATATGTTCTCCTCAAACTGAAAGGCATGTGAAAATTACAGGATATATCTTAAAGATATTTCTGTCCAAACAGGAAATGTTTTTATTTCTGTGTTATCCATGATGTACCTATCAGACTTTGGATGCTATCTTCTGAAGAGTCATAATCCATTTATAAATTCATGGTGTGACTCCTTGATAGTTGTATCAGTTGGCAGATGACTATCAGGGTTTGTACTTGCAATGTGCTGTCTTGTAGTTTGCAAACACATTTCAAGAGACATGCCATTACTTATGTTTAAAATAATCAGAACAGGTAGAAATAGTTGACCCCTTCCCTCCTAAGATATTTCTTCAACTGACTGGCAATTTGCTTCATCTCAGACCAGAATGATTTTGAAACATGCACTTCTCTGGACATACATTTTAATTTGTTTTCGTAATTTCAACAAAAGCTGTTCAATCAGATTGATGTCAGGGGGTGCATTCCCATATAAAAGAAACATCAAAAGATTTTGAAGGATTCTTCAGGTAAATGCAGTGTTTAGTAGAGAAGCATATTTGTAACTGCTAACCCCAATGATAATTGATGGGGTTATGGCCATCTAACAAAGTCAGTTAATTTATCTTAATATTCATAGGTAGTTCCTTTATCCTTCATGTGATCTACTCTTGGTGCAACAGAGCAGCAGATCAGGTTTCTTCTGAAAGGCTGCTTCTGCTCAGTGTGCAACACTACACTACACGTAAGCTGGGAGCATGGAGTGTGCATCTGTGTTCCCAGCACCCTGTCTTGCTCAGGCCATGCAGCTGGAGGCAGAGGAAGTATTGACATGGAGTATGGAGTGATAAAGGCTATGATTACGTATACTCAGTTCTGAGCTGAGGGGAAGGCCTTTTCACATTTCTGAGTGCAGGATTATGCAAGCTTCATGCTCTTTAAACGTGGTATTGCCACTTCTCATGATTTCAGCCAACATCAGTGAGTGACATATTTCTAAACATGACGACTTTCAGTCACAGCAAAGATTTTTTAGATGTCCAGTTAAAAGTTAATGAAAACACTGCTTTGCCTTTCCACCAAGCTCTGCATTTAAAACCAAGAAATGAAGATATTTATGTCAATATCACATGAACATACTTCTTGAAGTTTTAAATGAAATATATCTTTAGATACTTCTGTTTTACATATTAAAGAGTTAGGCATCCTTATGGACTCTACTGGTTTTAGAAACACTTCACCTTTAAAACAAACCAACATTTTGGTTGCCTTCATAAGAGTAAGTAGGAGTCAGATCATTTACTAAGGCAAGTAGCTGCAACTTATGGGTTATAAAATGAGGTGCAGAGAGCACACGCAGCACTCCAAAGACTTAGGGCATTATTATGTTCTGACCTCATTCTTTATTATCTCTTTCTTACCAGTTATAAACTGGGATCTTTACTCTGTCTCCCCTGCAGGATCTAGGCAAAGTCCTTGTGGTCAGGGCAGGTAGGACATTACGAGGGACAAAAGAAATAACTGCAAGAAATTACACACTTATGTATGAATACTTTACTCAAAGGGGTTATAGAAGAGTTTACCTTTGGTACAAACATGAGAAGAAACACTCTTAGGCTGTATTTCACTATCATATTCCTATATCAAAACCCATCAATATTAATAACTATGTATACATGAAACAATCTTGCACACTCCAGTTTCTAAACTACACATATAAGTCAAAGCAAAATCGACTTTAAGTCTGTCTGGAGATAAAACACAGGAGATAGGGGGAGTCCAGAGTTAAAGACAGATTCTATTTTTCATACTCTCTACAGTCTTGTTAGTCATTGCAATGTTCTCTTCACTTGTGAGGGTTCTGGCAGAAACAGTTACTGATATTTTTTCTTTGGTCAAATTCATCTTTAGGAGTCTTTTTGATATATTGAAGTAGATCAAAGGCACTAATTTGTGGAATATCAGAAAGTTGTCTCTCTATACAAATTTTCAACTAGTGCTTGTCAGCCTCAGCATTGGCATTTTAAGCTCCAGTGAAATGCTGAAGAGTGTAACCAGAAATAAGAAGTTGTACAATCTAATGTTCAGATAAAGAAATATGTCAGCAGTAGATAGAAAATAAAATTGTTTTCAGAATCCTGAGAAAGGGGAGGGCTTTTATAATCCTCTACTGATTTGAAAGAGGAAAAAATAAGCCAAACACAAATATTTTCCTATAGTGGGAAAATCCTTCCTTGACTTTTGTCCCCTGTTTATTGGGTCCTTATTTGTGTAAAAGAACTTGTAACAAACACCAGAATTTATGCCTTGCAGAACTGAAGATATATCTTCCCAGACAGTATCTCTTGCTACTAAAGCATCATTAGATAAAATGTTCTTTGACAACAAAAATGAAGACTGATTTTTTTTCTCTCTAAGAATATCTGCAAGCAATAACTCCTTTATAATGAAAATATTGTTTCTGATTTCTCTTTCACTAACAACTCATGAAGTATTAGATCAGGGTAACCCTGTGTTGTAGTTTTAGAGGCTCAAGGATTGTAGTTGTGTCAGGCCTTATTCTAATCACCAACCACATGAAAATGCTGATTAGTCATTATCTCTTGTAATACCAAACAGAATTCTTATGTGAAGCAGTAGAATCCTCTTTTCCTCATTTACTGAGGGACTAATATTCATTATGAAGAACGACTTTTTCCCAACCAAACCACTCCGTTTTTCGTCTCATCACAGGGTAGCCTAGCAACATTTATCACTTGAAGGTGAGTGATAAAGTGTTTCAAAGAGGAAAATGTTAAGGCAAAGTGAACCTTGAAAGCTGGATGATTCTGGAATTGTATAGTTATCAGTGAGTTCTTAGCATCTGAAATATGCATAACTGTTATAAGTTTTAAATATGCTACAGCCCGGTTTGTTGAATCTATCAAATGTAGATAGATCCTCTTCTGTCATTTAACAACCATCTGGTGTCTGTTGGCACAGCACCACTTCATCATCTGTAGAATATTTTTCATGTGAGGGCTAGTCCTAAAGCAAATCTTGAGATATTCATATATTCATCATCATCAGATTTTTTAATTTTTGCTCTTGAAGATCTCAATTTTGCAGATTATTGTTGATATACAAAGTGTCATTTTCAAGCAGAAACAGATTTAACTGTCCTGCAGAGCTTGGGGATCAAAACTATGTGTTAGGTTCACATTTAGGTAGTCAAGAAGAAGCCTGCTCAGGTTTTTGAGAATCAGTCAGCTTGTGTCACTGACTCCAGCCTATGTTTTCAGGTGTCCTCTCTGAGCTCAGTAAATCAGGTAGGTTTCCAATGAGGTCACTGATGTACAATGTTAAGTGTGAACTGAAGACTGTAATTTTAAACAGCAGGTTTTGTCTATGCTAATTTTTATCTTGACTAACAGCCTTTGACAAGTGTCTCTCTAATTTTCCAACTGTTGCTTTGATTTTATATTGCTGTCTAATAGAATATCACTAAGCCATCAGATTCAGTACAAAACAAATGATGCCCTCCCAAAATTTGATTTGGTGCCAAAAATTGAAATGATATTCAATGACGTTAAGAAAATTATGCAAAGCTTCTGACAATTGTAGACTACTGTGCAAACATTTGGAAATAATACCAATGCTATAACAAAGAATAGACTCAGATTATTTTGAAATGTTTGGATACAGTCACTGAATGTGTGAGGCTAGGGTTTTTTTGTTTCCATTCTGAGGCCTTTGGTTGAGAGTTGCGAGGATATCAAAACCCAACCATGATCTGCTTTCTCCAGTATAATTTACTCAGTGAACCCTGGACAATTCTGCTGATTTTTCAGTGTTTCTTACTGTGCTTAAAGATGACAACCTAGGTGCTTGCAGGCAGACTCAAAAACTTATTAACCACAAATTTTGTCAAGTGGAATAGCCTAGCTTCGGGAATATGCAAAAATATGTCTTAGGTACATTTGAAACATTATGTATGAGACTCAGTGTTCCTCTGAAAAATGAATTATTCTGTTAGCTATTCAATGCCTGCAGTTTCTTGTCTTTAGTTTAGATATATAGCATCATCACTCAGCTGTCATTAATAAGGTGATGAGTGTTTGTATGTATGTTGTAACTAACAATGTGCCTGCCCTGCAGTTGATAGGACTTGGGTCTGGGTGGTGCTGTCGTTATTGTATCCATAGCAGTAGAAGACACAGCATGTACTAGCTGCTCAAATGGGTTTAGCAGCTTCTGCTGAGCTTGTCTACAGTGATGTGAGTAGTTAAATGAAACAGTTTAATTGTAGCTGATGTATTTCTGCCTCTTCAGCATACTTCTGCACTAAAAGTCGCTAACTTAAAATGACTAATTTTCAATGTTTAACCTCTCTTGGTAGATAATAAAGAGAAGATATCTAATTTTAAACAGATGGCAAACCTTTCACTTCTCCTCAGCTCTTATGATTTATTTTCTTCTTCAGTATTCTCATGTACTGCCTCATACTGGATAACTGGGAATATTTCTTAGAATTTAGGTTTTCGGCCTTATCTGTTTGAAGACATTTATTTTGTAATGTGTTTAATGATAAGGTAGAATATGCCAAAGAAATCACTATATTTTTCCAAAGCTGTTATACAAATATTCACAAAGAATCTGTTTCAGCATTTTATCCTGGCTTCTGGCTGTGTACAGATCCTGCTTGCTTTTGGGCTTAACCAAATATGAAATAGAAATGAACAAGGAAGTTCCTATTAAAAAATGTCATCTCATGTTAAGTCTTAAGTTATTTTGCTAAAAAAGGAATTTTCTGTTGAACCTAATTAGAAACACAGTGCAAGGAGTGAACTTAAAAGTCAAGCTCAAAGCCAGCCTTGCCAGCTTTCCTCATTATTTATTTAAGGCTGGTACTACCTTTGTTTAGTTCTGGTACAAGCTAGCTGAACTGCTTTGGATGTGAAAGGAAACCTCAGAAAATGAGGCAAACTCAGATACAGAAAAAGGCAAATTTTTTTTTTAAATTTATTTAATATTTTTTTGAATGCAAGTGTCCAGTCTTGTGAAATGTGGATGTCTCCTGACTTCCTCCATACTCCTGGTTAGTCTGAATGGTAAATAAAGGACAATCTCTGTAACATCAGCTGTCTAGTCCTGCCAACTGTGCCAGGAAGTCAGCTTTTCCTTGAAGGTAGAGGGATATTGTTTCAGCATGTGTGAGGAACATCATAACAACTGATGATGACTTGACAGCTTGAAGACTTTGTAATTACTCAGCAATTATGCAGGTATTGAAACAAGCTGCCCAGAAAGTGGAAGTATTTGATCCTGGAAGTGTTAAAACTATGTGTAGTGATGGCATTTGAGGACATGGTTTATTGGTCATGGTAGTGCTGGGTTGAGAGTTGGTGATCCAGCATTAATGATTTTATGATTCTAAACCTGGGAAGGAAAGGAATGTGTTTTCTTCTTTATTATCAAACAAGAAGTCAAACTCAGCTTCCAGTCTAAGTATGGCAGAGTTATGCTGACTGCTAAGGATACCTGTCATACCTGTGAGTATATGTGAACTTGTGAATATGTGTAACGGAAAGAAAGCTGTAGTTAGAATTTGGATAACAAAAAGTGAGATGATCTGTTGGAGCTGGTGTATCAGTGTGGGTGTAAGACTCAGTGCTCAGTTTAAGGGCAGCTAAGCATTGCCTTTACCAATGCCAGTCAGTACAGCTGACATAATAGCAAAAATGTTTCTTCAGCCTGCCTGATGAGGTGCATTGTCAGTGTGGCGTCTTTGAAGAGATGCCACAAGAAGGTCTATGATGATGTGGCAGAAGGGCCTGTATTATTCAGTCACCATAAATACATGACTTGGACTTAGTTACTTTTATTCCTGATTTGTAATGGTCGCAAGAAATAGCAAAGCATAACTTCACGACATCTTTGAAAGAATATGAAACAAAACTATAATAATAATGAAGACTGAACTAGGAAACAGGATTCTTTTGAGACATGAAACTAGCAGAAAGCCTTTCAGAGTGACTGGTATTCAGGCTCTGTTCAGGTTCGAGCATCATGAGCAGATAAGTTCCAGAGAGATGGGGATAAGCTTTCCTCTGTTCTCTCCTACTTTCTATTTGTGTTGCCTCTGTGCCACTTCCACTTTTCAAGTGTGAATTTAGCACTCCACCATACTGTGCATTATAAGGTGTCTCAAACCACACTTTACATCTTTTATTATTTGACCTGACCTAGTCTTTATAGCTTATTTGCTTCTGGCTCACCTGGGATCTATGGGATAAAATACATGAAATATTCAAGCTACTTTGCTGTGGTGAAGGGGTAGCATCTCCACATCCATTCTTATTCAGTGCTCCCTGACCTCCTTATCTTTGCATCTTCCAGCCTACTGACTACCTGGCGTTTCTAGATACTGTATGTTACTATATTGAAGTCCACATCACCATTTCATCTTTACACTCATTTATATCTCACTCGACCTTTTGTAAAATTTGACTTTTCCCTCCTCCTATAATTGTTATCATGCAATTGCTATATTAATTACACTTTTTTTCACTGATTTCATTTACATTCTTCGCAAATCTGGTGTAGAATAATGTTCACTTGCTTTATTTTTACTTCAGAGATTGTCGAACAGAAATTTAGGCTTGTCAAGTTTTGACTGGTGACAATGTTTGTGTTCTTCTCCTTAGCATCCATGTAAAACTGCTTTTAAATCCCACTGCTTGGTCTCAAGCTGTTGCCAGATGGGAATAAGGCCCAGTTCCTTTCAATTTTATCAGCAATGCCTGGCCAGCGTTTATGATTCATTTTTCTGTTTCCACTGCTTGACAAGTATTCTAAGAAAAGAAAGTTTTGCAATTCAAGACATGTATCTTGCTAAAGATCCTAACAAATTGCAATTACATCATTCTGCATTTAACAGAAGGTAGTATCACAAATTACACTCCTGTTGCCCATAAAAGTGTTAAAATCTGATCATTATTAAAAAAATCAGAAACTGCACTTTTTTATATACATGCATTGCCAGAAGGTGCTATAATTTAGGTAGTCTATATATTATTAACATGCTGAAATTCTGTGTCTTTGATTGATTTGTTACCGGTGTGTCCATAATCACATCTCTACCTTTATGGTGTCATGTAATGGAAACTCCTCCTCTGCTCTGTGATTGTGTTTGCAGAGCAGCAGTGGTCGTCATCCTCACAGGGATACTTAACCAGGTTCTGTTTGTTACAGAGAGACTTGTTTATTAATTGGACTCTCAGAACATCTGCTAGATTTGAGGATTTAAGCAAAATTATCCTGAACATCTGGATCCCCACAGAAACAGCAGTTTGATGCTCAGCTGTTACCTCTGATCTGTCAGAGATGAGACACTCCTAGGAGTACTCAGAGAAACAGTTTTAAGTTCTGTGGAGAACCTTTTGCTCAGAAACATCTCTAGGCAATAGCAGTGTATATGCCTGTTGCTAGCTGCTGAGTGAGTACAATCAAACATAATCCTCATGGAAAGGCCCTTCCCATCCAGCCTGGGGCTTTGTCTGACACAGTTTATCCTCACTGGGCACAGTCCTGACCCCTCCACATGGGCTGACATGCCTGCCCCGCTTAAGTTCACCCTCCAGGAGGTAACTAATGCCCATGATTAAGGCTGCCCTGATGCCCCCCAGCTTGCTTTTAGTTGAGATTGGTATGGTCGGCCAAGCCCTGACCTGCTGCCCCAGCCAACCACCACTGCCCCCAGGACTCCGGGGAGCAGCTGGTCCATGCAGAACCCTGACGCTAAGAATGTGAAAATCAAATGTGATGTATTAAAGCCAGTTCAGCCTGACTTTGGAAAGGCACTCTTAATAAAAGTGGTAGATGTTCAAACCTGGGTTGCTTGGTAATTTTTCTTGCAGGTCAGTGTGTTGGGTAGACAGGGCTGTGTGCCTGTAGCAGGTGTAACTGCCACGACAGGAAAACACATGAAAAACTCACAGACATCTAAAAAAGGGACAGGGTTTGCCAGAGGTCTGATAAAGATCAGTTTGGCACCTCAAAACCATTAACCAATATCTCCTGGTTCAGGCTCTTACCCTGCTTCTGTTGTGGACTTGCCCCTCCAACTATTTGGAATGACCGAAGAGCATGCTCAATGAGAAGATCCTGACTGAGTCAGACCCAATCTCATGTGCATGGTGATGAGCCAGTTTCACATTTTCCATTTAGAATAATGTAAACTGTAAGTAGAGTTGAGGAGACATGACACTGTGCTGCTTTTTTATCCTGACAGACCTTGTAAAAGATTTTAATCAGTTTTGTAAAGGTCTAGTGCTAATTCTTTCTCATTCGTTAACTAAGACATCACAGCCCATAAGTGCTTTTAGACATTCTCTCTGCATTAATGTGGCTCCCTGACCATTCTCCTATGTGTCATTTTCTAAGACTAGCCTTTCTGTTGGGTTATAATATTTGATTAATGGAGAATTTTAAATTAACCTCTTTGCTTCTTCAAAAGCTTTTTCTTGTATTTCAACCCATTCCCATATGATGGCTTTAAGTCGGTTGGCTCAGAGTTCTGAGTGTTTTATTAACAAGTGATTATTAAATTCCCAGCACTACCTGTCAGATTCTTTGGCTAGCACATATTTATGGGACTGAGCATCTTTATGTTTTTTCCCATATCATAATTCAGTCCTCCTTTTGTCAGCAAAAGTATGACATGTGGTACTTTCTCTTACTAAGCCAAATTCAATGTAATTTCAGGTTAACTAGATAGCATTTGATATTTTCACAGCTAAGTTAATTTCAGTTTCTGCTCATGACCTATTCCTATTGCTTTCTTCTTAAGTAATGAGAATGCCAGCAATTGTTTGTGTAATAGACAGGCAGTCTTTCTTGACCTCAATTTGGTTTTGATCAAGTGATTTCTCACTCTATAGTGCTTTTAACAACACATAGCTATGTTATACTTAGTGTTAAAATAATTAACTTGGTGAAATGTCCTCTGCAACTTCAATTTCTTGTTCTGTGATCTTGAATGTTATTTACAGTCTTATGGTAACACTTCCCCTAAGCACAAATGGTTCTGACTAGTTTATCCTCAATGATTATATCACTTTTTATTTCTTCTTTGAAATATTTGCAAAAAACCTGATTCCTTACTATTTAATAAACTTCACATATATATGTATTTTCACTTTGTATTATGTATTGCAATAGTCTGCATCTTTAAAAACAAGTTTCACCTTACTTTAGGCTATATCACTTATTTATTTTGTATTATTTCAGATAATAACATTCATATTAAGCTTAACTTTTGCCTGTGTTTTCTTTTGTTAAAAATGAATCTGTGTTGGAAATATCCACAAACACAAAATCATGGGTTGCATCAAAATAAGCATGGTCAGCAGGTTAAGGGAGGTCAGCAGGTTAAGGTGCCCTTCACTCCCTGAGATCCCACCTGGAGTACTGTGTCCAGCTCTGGAGTTACCAACACAAGAAAGACATGGACCTGTTAGAGCAGGTCCAGAGGTAAGGTACAAAGATGATCAGAGGACTGAAGCACCTCTTCTGTGAAAACAGGCTGACAGAGTCGGATTGTCCAGCCTGGAGAAGAGAAAGCTCCAAGGAGACCTTTGAGCAGCCTTCTCATATTTGAAGGGAGCCTACACTGAAGATGGAGAGGGACCTTCTGCAAAGGCATGTGATTGCAGGATGAGGGGTAATGGCTTCAAACAGGAAGAAGTTGGATTTGGATTAGACATTAGGAAGACATTTTTTCCCATGAGGGTAGTGAGACACTGGAACAGCTTGCACAGAGAACTGGTGGAGGCTCCAAGTCTGGATGCTCAAAGCCAGACTTGAATGGGATGTTGAGCAACATGGTCTAGTAGAAATTGTCCCTGCCCATAACAGAAGGGTTGGAACCTGATGATCTTTACGGACCCTTCCAATCCAAACCGCTCTATGATTCTATGAAATTGCAAAAAATAAAATATGCTGGAGAAAACTTTAGTTTTACTGGCTATTTCTGTCCAACTTCATTTCACAGGTTCTTGGATTTGAATTGAGCTCACACATCCTGCACCTAGGAGATGCACAAGATATAACTTTTGCTGCACGTTGTTTATTTCATGCAAATTGTGCTCTACAGAGCTCTACCTGCAGAGCATTTAAAATCCCTGTGATGAATACAGCAGCAATTCAGCTTACATTTCTCCCATTGCATAGGAAGAATTTCACAGATATTTACAACAAACTAGACAAAAGTGTGATGATACTGAAGCATAAAATCTGAGACTGTAACGAGGCTGCCAGAGGAAAACATGTGTTGTGACTTAACTAGGTAAAGGCTGATGATACTAAGAAATGATTTAGCAACTTATACCCATAGTTCAGGGAAAGTAGAAAGCTTATTCTTCTGCATTTCCACTATAACAATTTGCCTGCAATTTAATGCAGAACAATTTTCTAAATTTATTCACAGACAGTTAAATGAATCATTATTTGTCTCTGTGGTTGAGTCTTTTCATACACCTTAAATATTTGGCGAGAAGATCAAAAGAGGATAAACTTAAAAGGTGAAACCGCTGTGTAACTTTTTTTCTTCTTCTGAATTTTCTGGTTTACAGACAGTTTACTGACTGATTTTTTTTTAAAGGAATCATGATTTTTATCATGATTCTTTGAACATCCTTGGGGTGTGTAAATTATCATAGGTCTGAGTGTTTAATGTATCAGGTGCTGGTAAAAGAGTAAGTTCTATCAACATTTTATTATTAAATATGTTTCATTTATGTTATGAAAATCAGTGGGAAATGTGTCTTCATGATTGCTCCAAATATGACTCAGAGAAAAACCTTTTTCCATCAGAGTCTTTATTGATCAATGACTTTGCTTTACTACAGTTTCTATCACCCAAGAAATACCACTGGTGAATTTTCCAGTTGGGAAAACCAGCACAGTTATCTTATGTATGTCTTTCAGGCAGCCATATTAACTTTGTAATCAGAGATCTCAAAAGAATTCTGTAGCTTTTAAAATTATTATTATTATTGTTTTTATTATTATTATACTTATCTTTCCCTTTATAATTTCGTAATGTTGAAATAAATTTAAAGAAATATTTGAATAGAGAACTAAGAACTCTGAGGTCCAAAGAGCATGTGAGGTAAAAACTATGAACATAGAACTCACTGAACACATTGCACCACATTCCTTTTTTTGTATGCAAACAAAAACAAACTCAAACAATCCAAAAGTCTCTGAAAATATGTATTCAATAATTAAATCTGGAAATTGTTGTTAAAAAATATGATAGCTTTCAATTTTATTGGATTATTTAGTAGGTTTGATTCATATTATGTACTATATTTATCTAAGTGTATATATACTACAGCTGAGTGATTTAAATGCCTTTGATTTTAAAGGAAGTGTACAGCATGTTGTATCTGTAGTTTTTAATTTTTTGTTTTAGATGTTACTTATTAATATTTCTCTTTTTAATTGCTTTCCCTTAGCTCAGTTCAGATAGACCTGTGGCAGGGGTCTTGTAATATTTTGAACTGTATCCACAGCTGAAATTCAGAAAACCTGTACTTAGCTGCTGCCTGCTCCAAAGACTTTTTCTTCCCTTGAGGGGAACCTACAGTCCGTAGCTTTCTTTTCTACTGTTTGACAACTGGCACTGCCTCTTGACAGAGCTGGATGGCTCAGGATATAGCTTATATTAAGTCCAGTCAGGATTTAGGAATTATTTGTTCCTTTACGTAATTCCCCTGACAACGTTCAGCCTGCAGAATTTTCTGAGCAGAACACACCATTGGGACCAGATCCTCTGCAAAATACAGTGATGACACTGCTTCATTTGAAAGCAGAAAGAAAAGGCTTCTTTTTTTTTTTCATGTAAGTACTCAGTCTTATAGCCTGCAGCTCAATACACACAGCATGCCATAGCTTGTAACAGGCCACAGATTTTTGTACTGATATTTTTCCTTTCCTTTTTTTTCAGTTTCTTTACATGCAACTGCATTTTTTACCTCATTTTTTAAATCTCTTTTACTTTTGTTTATCTTTGTATGATACAAACATATTTTTATATAATAAGTAATAAGAGGTAATTATTTAGTTTAGAAGGAAATACTTTGACTATAATGTAATAGCATAGCACAGAAAAATGATAACAGAAAGCCTGAAAGTGAAAGCAGAGTCCTCCAGAGTATGAAGCAGTATAAGAATGAGATAACTAAAAAAGAAGCCATGAGACTGAAGCTATGAAGAATTCAACAAAGGTTAGTTAAAGTAATGCAGATTTGAGAACTGGTAAAAACTATTAGCTAAAAGAAAACAGAGCAAGTATCTAAAATACAGACATTTTTATTTATATTAAAACCACATTCAATATATCAATATATAAAAGATGCGACAATAGTCTGACACAGAGGAAGAAACCATCAAAGTCAATAGTATCTTCCTCTTGGCAATGCAAATAAATGCTATCATTAAAATTGCTGTCTTCCAGGACATGAACTTGGGTTGGGGACCACTTGTGGCACCTCTTTTCTGTTAGAGGCAGTTGAGTACATGAGCAATGTGTCCTAGGGAGCACAGTAAGTGTGAACACAGCAGCAGACAAAAGGCAGCACTAGAAATTTTCTGTATAACAAATGTTAAGGATATTAACAACATTTGTTCTGAGTTTTAGAGATAATTTGGGCTGTGTTAGTATCATTATAACTGGACTAACCATGCAAACTGTTGTAAATTAGTTATAAACTTAAAACTTTACACAGACCAGTAACAAATATTTGGCATCTCATGAGAGGCATGTTCCCCTACTTGCAGACAAAACCATTTTGGGGGCTACATTTCCCAAACAGGATACTTACATGAGATTTCTTCTCTGCCTGCAGGATTTATATCTCTCCCTGTAAGTCCTTATAAAGCTGTTCAGCTTGAAGCTGGCTTAAAGGGATTAAATTATAAATGAATGATGTATTGATTTTCACTAATTAAGATAAGAGTATCATAACTGGTGCTGGAAAGCAGCTCCACGGAGAAAAACCTTAGAGTGCTGGTGGACAGAAGTTCTCCATGGAACAACAATGTGCTCTTGTGGCCAAGAGAGCCAATGGGATCCTGGGATGCATCAAGAAAGGTGTGCCAGCAGGGCTAGGGAAGTTCTTCTACCTCTCTACTCTGCTCTGGTGAGACCACACCTGCAACACTGTGTCCAGTTTTGGGCTCCCCAGTTCAAGAGAGGCAGAGACCTGCTGGAGAGAATCCAACAGAGAGCCACGAGGATGATTAGGGGACTTGAGCATCTCCCCTGTGAAGAGAGACTGAGAGGCCTGGGGCTGTTTAGTCTGGAGAAGAAAAGACTGAGAAGGGGATCTGATTAATGTGTATAAATATCTGAGGGGTGGGTGTCAAGTGGAGAGGGCCAGGCTCTTTTTGGTGGTACACAGTGATAAGACAAGGAACAATGGGTTCAAACTTGAACATAGAAGATTTCACCTCAACGTGAGGAGAAACTTCTTTCCAGTGAGGGTGACAGAGCACTGGAACAGGCTGCCCAGGGGGGTTGTGGAGTCTCCTTCTCTGGTGACTTTCAAAACCCACCTGGATGCATTCCTGTGTGGACTACCCTAAGTGATCCTGCTTTGGCAGGGGGGTTGGACCTTCTGATCTCTTGAGGTCCCTTCCAGCCTCTGATATACTGTGAGACTGTGATACTGTGTTAACATTACCTGGTGCTTGGTTTCTTTCTTCTCTTCAGTTTGCTTCTGGCACTCAGACTTCCTCTTTCTCTCAGTTGTTTCTGATCTGAGAAGCAGAAGAATTTCTACTGATTTTACACTAGTGTTTTGGAAAGTAGTATTTTGTCTACTTTACAAGGCAGTCTTTCCTGAATGACCTAAAATTGGTGAAAGATGATGGCTGGAATTGGAGCGCAGAGGAGTGCCTTGTTCTGTCACACAGGAAGTTTATGGATGGCTTCATAGAGCTGGGATTACACCCCTTACATTTGCAATTTAATTTCAGTCCTTTAACACAAACACATTACATTTTTGCATCTTATATCCCCAAATAACAGTGAACTGATTTTTTTTGACTTTGGATAATCTTGTTTCCTCCAAGGACTGTGGAGAAAAGAAAAAAGGTGCCATATTTTATTAGGCTTATAAAATTGTGTGTCTTCTCTCAATATTTTTTTCTGTGCTTGACTGGAGCACTGATTTTACTATCATGACTCAATCTCAGTCATGGAAAATATGCAAACAGTAATCAGTTTGCTTAAAAAGGTGGTAGTCCCAGGCAGTGTGGACATGATTGCTCAGGTAGACCCTGCTTTCTGGGCTGGCTGCATTTAAGGATATCGATGTAACCTTGGAGATCATTAACAGCAAGACCCTTAACTTCTGTAACAGAGAATCTCCTCAGTGAGTAGCAGACAGACCCCGCACTGGTGAGTTGTTTACATAAGTTTTCTTCCCTCTCACAGCTGACTTCCCACTATAACCATTCGTTCTGTGCATCATGTATCAGCCCAAATGTGATTAAAAGAAAGCTGGTTTTGCTTTTTTTAATGTTATCTAATCACTCAGTTTCAAAAGTGCCTTTTTACAGGCATTGTTAGAGATGATAAATATGATACTTAATCTTACAGATTATGTGTGAATGGATTCTGGAGCTAGAGTCATCATTTTTTTCCCATTCATTTGATTCCATCTTCACAAACTTCCTCAGGACTCCTGCATTTCCTCACTTTATGTTAAACTGGAAATCATCCACCAGTCAAATGCTATTACACTTACCAGGAAAGGAGCTGTCTAGACATCTGATAACATCTTACCTTTTATGCCAGTGGGTCAGGAAGTACTTTATAAACAAATAGAAAGCTAACAGTTCAGCACCATACAGGAATCACTTAACTCAGAATTGACATAGAGCTCTCTGAGATAAAACAGACCACTGAGAGTAAAAGATGTACAATGCTATGTGGTAATTACTTCAAGATGATTCCCCATAAGTATAGGAAACTTCATGGACAGGATCTGATTTATTGTAGCATTTGTGCCCACATAAATAGGTATAAGATCACCACCCAGTTTAACATTTTGTCCTAAACACAAATCAGATCATTGTGTCATCTGGATGGTTCATCTGAAACATGCAAAAATGCCCATAAGCATTTTGTTCCATATCAGTGAACAGTACTCATAGGAAACAATTTACACCATTGGGAATATGAGGCTGCAGAAAACAAGGCTGACTTCAGCTCTTTAGCTTGGTTTCCCCTCTGAAATCTAGCACAGGGAATATGAGGAGTGAATTCATGTCACTTTTCTCCAGTTTATGAGCAACAGGTTTTTATTTAAAAGATGAAAGATAAATTCCTTTAGACTGAAGCAATAGCTGTGTGCACAGAATTTGGGAACTTAATTACATTTTAGTTCTTTAAAGAAAAACTGTCTTCCTTTTTGAATTATTTACTATTGAAAAAAAATCACCAAAATGACAGGTAAAGAGGTTTTTTTCCTATTTGCTATTAACTAACATATCTGTCTGGATTACCTTTTTTGGGCCCTCATGGAAAAGTCAAGTATTTTCTGCAGCTGGTCCACTTGAAGCTATTAAGTGTCAGGAATTCATCTACCAAATGAAAAATGAAGCTGATTAAAGGAATAAAAAAGTTCATTTTAAATATCATCGTTCACACAGTCAAGTGCTAATGTTTTGTAGTGCCAAACCACTACAGTTTAAAAGAAGTACACAGGAAGATAATTCCATCACTTTAAATTATTTTAACTGGGCTAAAAAAAAAAAAAAGAAACAAACAAAAAAAACCTATTTCTGCTTTAAATCTCTTTGAAAAATAGAAATTTCATTATACAACAACAAAATATTAGATTTTTTTTGTAAACACATTAGAATATGTCTTACTCTGTGCAAAAACAACCCGAAACAAAACACATAACAAAGTCACTAAATCCATTCCTATGATCTATACTGAAGGAAATATTCTTATTTTATTCTTATTTTTCAGTGCACAGAAGTTTTAATCATGAATTAATTTTACCAGCAAGTTCAGTAACTGGATGTGAACTCAAAATCTCTTCTTGAGCAACCAGAAGCAGAATCCATTGCGTAAAAATTAAAATGTAATTAGGCTTTCCATCTGGAGACACATTACTGTGATATGAACAGATAAGAAATGTTTCTTTAAATTTCTCCACTAATGAGAGTTGCATGTTTGCAAAGTACTCAACAAATCTGCCTAATTCTTCTAGTAGCAGTTGATACAATAATAATGGCATACTAGAGAAAGATCATATGTTCTGGATTGGATTAATTGCATGAACTTTTTGGTCTAATTCTTGATGTCACTAATTAAGCAGAGATCAGGGGAGTGCAGTGCACTTATCATAGGGATGTATACAAAATTTAATATTTCTTAAATGGCTCTTACATATTCTTTGAGAGTTATACTCTCTAGGTACTTTAAATCCATTCTGCTGTGTGGGATGCTGTCTCTAGTGAGCGGTACTGCTCATTCTTCTCTTTAGAACTAGAAATAAACCTTATAATGCCATTGTATGCATTTAGACTCTGTTCATGTAAAATGGGAAGCTTTCTAATGGTTCTCAAGATTTTTATTTTGTTCATCTGCAGATTATGCCAAAACCAGTGATTATACTGGACATGAAAATGTTCTTATCTTGACAAGTGAAAGGCCTTCACTGCCTCAGGCAGCACATCTGTGTCCCACTTTTGCATGGAGTTTCTTGGTGGCTTTGGGCAAATATCTATCCAGAATGTCTATTAGCTCCTAGCGTGCATACTGTTGATCTTAAAGAAAGGTACAAAGTTCTATTTCAATACAAGTGTGCAATAAGATTTGGGTTTTGTTTTGTTTGGTTGTTTTTTTTTTTTTGTTGGGTTTGTTGTTTTGGTTTTTTTTGGCTGGTTTTGGTTGTGAGTTTTTGTTTGTTGGGTTTTGGGTTTTTTCCGTTTTCAAAACTTATTTGCTGCATGGTGTTTGTTTACATTAAAAATATTTCCACCACTATGGCTGTGCTTGGAGACAAATGGATTCCATGGTTGTCAGCAGTAGCTTAACAATTTTGTGCAGAATTCTATTCAGGATGTTTAAGTACTTTTTCACAAAAAAATATTTTGGCTTGCTTTTAGGTGGAAAGAGCTACATGGTGAAACATGGGAAGATCTCAATTTTGACAAGCCCGAGTTCTGCTAGGGTGGTTCAGGAATCACATCAGACACACTGATTAGCCTTCTAATCATCCTTTTCCAGAAGGTCTCAGCGGGCAGGTTTGTTTTTCTCCTTTTAAACTTGGGGGGAGGTTAAAATGCACATACACCTCATACCTATTTAATGAATGGGGAAAGTGACATGAGTTAATCCTGAATGGATTCTGTGTCACTCAGAACAGCATTAGGCTGTGCAGGGGAAATAGGTAAAACAAACAAGCAAAAAAAATGCTCAAGCTTGTAAGATCCATTATTTTATGTGGAATCAACAATGGAAAACAGCTTTCAGTTCTATACATGAATGGAGCAGGACTCCACAGCTCTCTGCATTGATCTTGTCAGGGACTATGGAGAGACAATGTGAAACGCAGTCTGTGTTGGCTGTGCCATTCATTAATGGAAAAGGAAGATAAATCCTATCTATAGGTTTGCACATTCCCTTTTGAGAATCAAACATTCTAGTATCAGCACTGTGCTTGCCACATGCTCTTCTTACCTTTAAGCCCACGTTTGATTGTTATGGTATTTTGCAAGCAACTGTCTTGTGAAAGCAACAATTAATGGATCCTGATTCAGGCAACCTAATGTAGAACACCAAGGTATATCCTGTAGGAAATAGAAACTTCATATTGACATCTCTAGTCTTAGTGAGAGTCTGAGCTTCAGTCATGCTCACAAATATTAATAAATATTTTTTTTTTGTTAACTTAGAATAATGTGATAGCTGTTTCTTTAAAACATTATCTGCTTGCTTACCTCTAGCATTCTTTTATAATCACTTGATTTCACACACACACACATACAGACACTTCCCTGGAAGCACTCTCCCTTCCTTGCACATATGCCTTTGTGGTGCTTTGATCCCCACGTCAGTGAGAAAGCATCCCATGAGGTCAGGTTCACACACACCAAGTGTGGGTCTCTGTGTGCTGCACCCCACCATGGTCCTCCAACACCAGGAGACAGGCACTTCACATCAGCTGACAGGTTTCAATGCAGGTTTCACCTGCTGCTTCAACTCTGAGGTCTCCTCTCACTGTTGAAAAACATCAATACTTCTTTGATATATCTTTTCTAGCTGAATATTTGTTTCAAACACCTCTGTGATTCTCTGGCTACTCTTTAATATGATTGATGGCCATCATCTTCTTGATGAGTGTTGGGCAAGCACTCTCTTGAACAGCACCCTCCCAAAGAGCTTTGGGAGTCCCATGGACACATACTGTCTGTATTCACATTTCTGTCTTAACATCTCTAGTTATATAGGCCACATCAATCTAAATGAACAAGCAAGTTCTAGAGTAAAAAATGTGACATTTTAAGAGCAGAATACTATCAAACAGCAAATAAAAAAATTGCATCCATTTAGAAGTCAGAAGTCTCTTTCATGACAGCTGCTGTGGTACAGTTTCTTGTACTACGCTGGGATATAGCTTCCTCCCACTTTTCACATCTCAGATTTGCCTGTGCCACTGTCTTTCCTTGCTGACTAAACTGTGTGTTAGGTTCCACTTCAGATGTTCCATTTTTCATTGTGATCTACTTTATTTACATCGGAACAAGGAGGATGTAAAACCTCATTAAATCAGAACAGTAGCCATTTGCACCACTTTGCAGTCAATGCACACAGATGTAATTTGCTACATAAGGTGAAAATCAGTAAGATATCCAGTCCAACACAGCTTAATACAATTACTCCCTCAAAAGAGGCATCTATATATTCAATATCCTCATATTTAAATATTTGAGTATATTTAAAAGAAAACAAGTGAAAGAACAAACACTTGAATTTTTCATGTAGCTGATTTTTATTCTTTAGGGCAGGGAAATGAGGGAGGAAACAAAGAAGTATGAAAGACACAATGAGATATATTTTGGATTTGAGAATTCCATGTGCTGTAGAACTTATGAGCCCAATTCCAGCTGGGGACTAACAAATGGGAGAGTGTCCAGAGGATCTGGAGAAAGCCTAGATGTCGCTAGAAAGGGAAAGTTCATACGACTGGTATTTAACAAAATGATTATGGAGAGAAAGAACAAAGGCAGAGACAGATCTCCTGGGATGTTGTTATGAATGAGATCTGGCATTAGAAGATGCCCAGTGTGATGTTGTAAATACACTCATTTCCATAAAAGAGGAACACAAAATACACACACAATTGGAAAGAAAAAATCTGTGGTATTATGTTCCCTTCACAGAATACAAGGCATATGGTTATCTTCAGCATTGTGCAGCTCTGCTTTTAATGTTGCTTGCCAGAATTAACAGAGATTTCCCTAAAATGCTGAGGCTTACATGCTAAGCATGTTGGTGGTGCTGTCTTTTGACCCACAACTATTTCCTTGTAATCAAGGTTAGTTTTCACTCCCAGGGAAACAGCAGATATAAAACAGCAATAAGGAAAAACAATCAAGCAAAGAGTAAGTTGCTTTTGTAGAAAAGCAAAGGTCTACAGAATAAAGTAAAAATGGTAGCAGCAATGCACTGGCTTTTTCCACTACTATCAAACAACTTTTTAAAGTATATTGTATGCTTTTAGAATGACTGTTTAATAAAACAGGGTTACATATGAAAGAATATACTTAATCATATTAGAGGAATAGTAATGGTTTATATATATATACATTTGAGATATTGCAATAAAAATATCCCTGGTTTACTAAGATTTAAAGATGGTTATATTTTCATTAAATAAACAGATTTAATGTTAGCATTAGTTTTACTATTTCTCTTTTCCTTAAGTTTCATTTGCATAGTTTCTTGGCTAATAAGACTGTGAGTAACATGACCTGATACATGCTTCCACTGTCTTCCACAAATGAAACAAAACAAGATTATAGTGAGTGAAATACCCTGGTGGGTGCCCTTGATTAATCACTGCTCAGGTTCACTTCCTACAGATTGTGTTATCATTCATTTTCTTTGCATTATACTCACAACCTCTGTTTTTAAACCCAGGTATTTTCCTCTGTCATAACCTTCTTACATTGTTTCTTCTGTGTAAATCACAACTCTGATTTCTCTGGAAACATAGATTTCTCTGGTCAAACAGGAGACAACTGTTACTTTACAGCAGTCTCCCTAATTGTGTTTTGATCAATTCACTAATTTCAATGAAAACTAAAATTTTGCAAGTCTTTCGTCCAATTCCATCTCACTGTTTTTTCCTCTTGTCCACTTACATTTATTTTTCTCTGAAAATCTGTGCCTTATGACTTTCTATAAAATTCTCTTTTAGCTTTCCTTCCTGGTAGACTCCTGAAGGATAATCTAATGATAGATGAAACTAGACAGCAAGGCACACAATTTGTTTCAATGCCATTATGGGATACAGCTTTTGGATTCTTGTCAATAGCATGTGTCAGTATTCAATATCTCCAAAGAAATGCTGACTTCTGAGAGAATGAGAAACTTCTGGTTGAAGACTAACAGTGCAAAGAATTGTGGGGGACCCTTAACTAGCACAATTAACCGGGAAGACTGTCAGCTTTAATTCTCCAACACATCTGATATGAGTCTGTTTCAGGAACCTGATCCTGGAGCAGTGGCAGCTGATTTTAAGCTACCATCAAACCAAGCAGAACAGAACCTTAGCTTTCTGCCCTCCTGTGGTCTCCTGTTAGGAGCCAATACAAATACTTGTAAAAACCAAACCAAAACAAACATATCTGAGGAGCAGTGCTGAACAAATAATGGATTTTTTAGTTCACTAGAGGGTATCAAAAGAGCAAAATAGTTCCAGCAATATCTATAAGGATTTTTTCTCTAAACTTGGAGTGAAACATAAAGTAAAAGGTATTGATTTAGCAAAACTAATTGCATTATCTAAACCAGAAATGATTTCTGTAGATTCAAAATTAATTCAAATGTTTAAAGCAGAATGAAAAGTGGCTTAAAAATTTTAATTTTAAATATAATTTAATGTTTTTTTAAATATAATTTTTATTTTTTATTTTATTATTTTGATGGACAGAAGGGAATAAATTCCTGGTAAATAAATGGGACACAGTCTTTGCGTAAAGATGCATACACACATACAAGAAACACCACCTGAAGATTTTTAGAATGATACCAGATTAGTGTGATAGTTGATAAATAAGAAATTACATGGCTCTGTTCTGCATAAGCTGTCATGATAAATTCATTACTGCATTCTCTGAATATACTTCCTATGTTAAAGTATGCAGCAAAAGATTGTCATATACTAAACAAATGCTCTATCCATTTATGCTCATTACATTCTGAGATCTGGGATAAAAACCAAACAGTAAAATCCTTTTCCAGTGATTAAACTTCCAACTTTGATTTTTGCTTTTGACATTAAGAAATGCCCATTTCTGCTGGTGTTAAAATATCTTTGATGAAGCATATGTAACACTGATTTAGGAATAACAGGTTTAATTTTTATGTGTTTAAACTTCCCCTTTTTTCTCAAATCTATAGCTTAAATATTAATTCTAAGTAATATCTTGAGCCTTTCTATTATGAGGTCTTGACAAAAGAAATTGACATTTCAAATATGAACAGAGAACAAAGAACTCTCAAACTATGTTAGCAGTAACTCTAATTTCATTGTCTTTCCTTTAGTTTTAATGGGACAGACCCACTTTGATGAGTCAGCAACAATCAGCTTCATGAAAACCACAGGCTTGGATAATGGCACAATACCAACCAACTCTTATTGACTATTAGTTTGCAAGAAGCACTACCAAGAGCATACTCACATTTCTTAATTACCGAAAATAAGCTTGTTAAATATGTGTTAAATTATATAAATCATGTAAAATTATGTTTCAAGCTCTGTGATTTGGTAGAAAAAGAATTTCTAAAGAGGAAAGTACACCAGGCTTCACAGAAGTTGTGTTCTGCATTTTCCTATATTCATTTATTTTTCATGTCCTGTTCTTCTGTTGCAGCCAACTTGTAACCTTGGAAGTGCTTGTCTGAACCCTGTAACTACGCCAGCTGTCCAGAGATGACTCTCTGTTGTCTTTTAAGGGGAGAAAAGAAACTCAGCAAGATTATTTGGGTTTCCCATGAGGAGGAGTAAGTAGCATTGCTATATGTTGAAGTTTCTTTATTTTAATTATTCCCACCCCACCCCCCCCCAAACCATATTTTATCACCTTTCCTCTCATGACTATAAACTAGAACTTTTAAAGTTTCACTGGTACCATCTTGAAAATGACAACCAGAACTTGGAGAGGACTTTCCTGCTATCAGAATATGCTTTGATTATTTCATACTTTTTATACAATTGATCCTTCTGAATTCCAAAAGCAAATCTTTGTGTCAGGTCACAAGTGACCTGCTGTTGAGCAAATAAGCAGAGTTGAGAAAAGCAACAGTCAGGGACTTAGTTGCTATGTGATTTAGGCAGGACTCCCCCTGAGCTTTACTTTCTAATACATTCCATTAAAACCTTTGGAGTTGTCCACAAAATCCTCAAACAGTTGAAAGTCTGCCTTGTCAAGCCTCTGTGCATGAGGACAGCAGGAGATACTAGGAGACAGTAGGAGGATTACCTTCCCCCTCAGTTTCCCAGGGCTGTGAAGCCCTCTGGATATGTTCACAGGTTTGTTCAGTTTGTAGCATGTTTTTGCACGTTTTCTGGATATTGTTATGCCTATTTGTTTCTCTCTTTGGCCCTAGTAACAGAGGATGATACAAAGAAGCCAGCCAAAATAAGTGATGTATTAGTTCGTCACTAACCTTGAAGTTGAATTGTAAGAACTGCTGGCATTCAACACAATAACTTCCTCTTTCATTGTTGCAGCTTCAGAAAGACAAAGATCAGAGAAGAATAACAGATACACAATAAAATATCTATTGAATTGTAAAAAGCTCAGTCAATTTATCATCTGTCTGGATATTTTCTATGCTTGTGCCAGGCTTCTGAAACAAATTGTTTCCACAAGTTTTGATTCTTTAAAATGTTCACAGGTTCAAAACACACCTGATTTTGTTTTACTGAGTCAATATTCTAAATTGCTAAAACAGATTTTCCATTCTGCACATGGTGAGGAGGAATGTAAAATGTGCTTCACTGGCAAAAGTTTAATTCATCTTTCACTCTAATCTAGTTTAACTCCCTTGCCAAATCAGCATCACCGAGGACAGGCCACACATGAATGCATCCAGGTGGGTTTTGAAGGTCTCAGAGAAGGAAATTCCACAACCTCTTTGGGCAGCCTGTTCCAGTGCTCCTTCACCCTCACCATAAAGGAGTTTCTCCTCACATGGAGGGCGAACCTCCTGTGTTCTAGCTTGTACCCATTGTTTCTTCACTGCACACCACTGAAAAGAGACCATCACCTTCATCCTGACATCCACCTCTAAGATATTTATAGGTGTTAATAAGATTCTCTCTCAGCCTTCTCCTCTCCAGACTAAAGAGCCCCAGGTCTCTCAATCTTTCTTTATAGGAAAGACCCCCAATCATCCTCTTAGCTCTCTCTTGCACTCTCTCCAGCAGACCCCAATCTCTCTTGAACTGGGGAGCCCAAAACTGGACACAGTATTCCAAGTATGCTCTCTTCAGGGCAGAATAGAGTGGGAGGAAAACATCCCTGGATCTGCTGACCACAATTCTTGATGCACCCCAGGCTACCATTTGCCCTCTTGGCCACAGGGGCACATTGCTGTCCTATGGATAAGTTGCTGTCCATTAGGACTCCAAGGTCTTTCTCCAGCAGGATGACCCATAGTCTGTAATGGAACCTGGTGTTGTTCTTACCCAGATGTAGGATTCTACATTTGTTGCTACTGAACTTCATGAGGTTCACCTTCACCCAGCTCTCCAGTCCATATCTCACTGGATGGCAGCACAGCTTTCTGGTGCATCAGCCACCTGCCCAGTTTTGTATCATCAGCTAACTTGCTGAGGGTATATTTTATATATATGTATTTATATTCTGTAATGGAATAACTAACTGGATATTAATTTATATTAATGGATAATAATGAATATCTATTAATGACTATGCATTAATGGATAATCATAATGGATAGTAATATCCATATTCATATTATATTGTATAATGCGATAAACCACTTAAATTTTTTACCTGTTTTGAGCCTTATTCTTTAGTATGGCATGCACTTTGCTTTCAAATTCCAGCTAAGTCCCTGTCACTGACCAGAAGGCACTTACTTTAGATGTGCTTTTTCCAACTTGCCTTGTAGATTTGATTAGCCAGACCCTGATTATTTCTTTACTCGTTTTACTGTAATTTTCAATTCTCATTTTGTTCTTTTTAAGTGCAGGCTCCTAAAAATTGATGTAAAATTGTGTGAACATTGACGTGGATTGCTGGTATGGCTTGAAGCCTTATTCCACCCTTAATTGGTTTGGAATGTGGGCTGCATAATTTAGAGCTATGGGTCTCACAAACATAGGCTATGAGTGGACATCTGCTGTTCAGAAACATCTGCAGTACAGTCGATGTATGCACAGATGATGATTCCTAATCCTATTTTCCATAACTGTCTTTTTCATCCATCAAAGGGAAGACTAGACAGACCTCTTGTGCAGATTCCTTGGCTGTAGCCTGGATTAATAGGTCCTTCATCAGTCCTTGGACGACTCATTCAGTTTGTTCAGTCTGATGCACTGACTTCACAGTGTTATTTAATCCATCTACTGCCTGCATCGCTCATCTCTGCCCTTTTCCTTTTCTTCAAGCTTCCCTCCATTTTTGATAGTATTTATTTAGTTCTAAGATTGGAATGGCAAAGTGAAATATTGAGAAAGATAATCTAAAAAGAACTATCCATTCCTCAGTACCACCATAACTAAGGCCAGAGGGGGAAAAAGAGTGTTTCTTGTGTTCTGCTGACTTTGGATTATGCTGATTATACCACTCAATTATTACATTGCATGGCAGGAAGCCTCCCACATTCTGAAGGTACCTCTCAGATACTGTTAACACCATAAATTCAGCATAAAAAAAGGCCTCTGTCCATCTCCCTTTTGACCACAGATGTTGTACAACTTTGTCATTAAGATCTAAATATAAGAAAACGACTGCAAAATATTTTCTGCAAACTTCTTTCACACAAAAATAGAGACTTGGGGTTTTTTTTCCTCCTGATTGCTAATGCTTCCAGAAACACAGAAATTTGCTAAATATTTCATTGACAAAAGATGTGAAAATCATGTTTAGTTCACTAGAGAGGACTCCTGGAATTTCTCTCTCTGATTCAAGATTTTTTCCCATTTTAGAGCACTCTCCTTCAATTAATTCAGTGTCTTTAATCTCAATGTTCTGCATGTTTACATATACTTATCAGAGAGTGAGGCAGAAATGGTTTCTTTTAGCCCTGATTAAAACACTTTATTAAAAAAGAGAAAAGAAATCCTGAAATGCCTTCACACAATATTTCACCTCAAAAAATACACGTGTAATTAATTCTAGTAAAAAAAATGTTAAACTAAGTTAAGACAGACCCAGCTCCATGGAAGACTTTCAAGGTGCTTTAGCACTGATTCATGTTGCATAGGATGCCTCAGTAGCAAGGTAACCAAATAAGAGGGAGTTTCAAATTTCAGCTGGATCTCCTTGCAGACCAACTGTCAAAAGTTGACATATTTCCTATCAACTCCCACGTAGCCACTTGTTTTCCTGACTGTTTCACTGAGATCAATTTCCCAGTTAAACATGCTAGACTTATGCTACCATGCACAAGGAATTGATTTTTAAACAGTCCAAACTTTAATGGGCATATAATTTATTTATTAACATATATTACCACGGAATCGAAATATCTCCATTGTGACAGGAAACAATTTTCCTTTTCTCATATTTGTATCTGTTAATGGCTATTGCCTAATGTTTTTTTGAACCAATTAGTATTTAATTGGACCTTACTCTCTCTTTTTTCTCCTCCCCCTCAGTATTCACCTCTGTTTCTTATTTCCTCATCTTGGACTTTGGCTGCTCATCCTCACAGCATTTTCTGCAGACTCAGTGTTGTCAGAATCTGATAAATTGGTGTTTGTGTTTGGAATATATTCCATACCTGCTAAACCCCTAATCCATCTGCTTACAACAGAGATTTTTGACAGCTCTATTGCAGTGATGTTTCTGTCAATATTATTTAACTATACTGTAAATTGGATTGTTTCACTACTTCACAGCTTTTGTTGTTTTATGACTGTTTTAAGAATTTTGTCACAACCTTGGCTGATCCCTAAAATCTAGTTTAAAGTGGAATGGGCTATTTTTTTTCTTGTAACAAAAGCAAATATATTTACATTAATTGCATACTGATACTGTTTTGATTTCAACATTGATGCACCATAATGGGGCACCACTCAATACTATCTTAAAAAAAAATCTATAAAACTATCTCTATGGTTGTAAATCTAATGATCAAAGCATTCAATTTTGCTCTCCTACCTTCACTTGTCTGTCAGAGCTTTTAGCCTCAATGTCACACCTAGGAAGATAACCTTTCCAATTTTATCCCCCCAATGAGTAGTTTGTCCTTATCTATTACAGAGATTGATCTGAAGTTTTTCCTCTAACCTTGGGTCCTAACGTGTATGAAACACTGGCATTCCCCCCACCCCCACCTCCAATCTCCACAGTTATATATTTATTTTGTTGTAAAAATCAACCAATTCACTTTCATGCTTGAAAATATTTCCTCTCTCTCTCTTCTCATTGCAACTTAAAAAATGGTAAGTTTCTTTTCCTCCTTCTTGGCCTCATAAGAAAGCTTTGAGGTGCCTTTGGGATTGTGATAAAGGGTTTGTGTTACTTTATTTTCTTGGAATAACCACATGCTTTTTGTTGAAGCTGAAGGATTTAGGTTTTTGGAGGAGAGAAGGATTGAACTATGTTCTCTCATTTGTAGAAAAACGTGAAGCCATCCATGGGGAAACTGGAGGACTGACAAGGCCTATTTAGAACTCAGGAATAGATAACTTAGAAAACAATTTTGCAAAGTTGTGTAGTTGTACATCACTTCCAGTGTACAGTTGCACAGAACTGGCCTAGTTTAGTCATTGAAACTTGTTGGGTTTATTCCTAAATTGTAGAGAACTAAACCACTTTATCATTGCAATGTCAGTTCTTTTCTGGTCTCAAGCTGCTGTGGTCTTTAATTCCTGAATCATTCATTTATAATGCTTTCAGGAGAACAAAGCAGTTTTCTTTTTGTCACCTGTTCCAGCAGTAGTGGATTTCCTCAACTGCTGAGCATCCAATGAAACAAGAAATTCTATTCCAACATTTTATGTTTATAACAAAAAAACTGCCCATGGAAGTTTTGGAGTCTTCTTATCTGGAGATATTCAAAACCTGCCTGGACCTGTGCCTATACAACCTGCTCTAGGTGGAACCAGCTTTAGCAGCAGGGTTGGACTACATGATCTACAGAGGTCCCTTCCAATTCCAGTCATGAATTCAAAGAAAATAAATATTTCCTTTATTTTTCAAATGGTTTTTGGTTTGGTTTGGTTTTTATTTGTTCATTTATATTTTTTTATGACCATCAGAATCCATACCATTCAGAGATGCTGTTAAAAAATAAATATTTTTAGCAGCTACACCACCATTGTGATAAGAGTGCATCAATTTCTAGTGCAGGAATTCTAGCAGAATTCAAATTCAAACCTCAGAGTATCTGCCACTGACATAGGTATCCCACTCTGCATGACAATTATAAAAGTGCCTCTCTTAATCTCCTCTTGTTAGCTTGCAGAAGTGCAAAAATATCCCATTTTATTTTCAGGGGGATACAAAACACTTGAGTGTCCACACTGCCCATATTTTCAGATGGGGCATGTGAGCCACACAAATATATCCACAAGCAAATAAACCATAAGATGTGGACCAGATCACAGGACTGAGAAGGAAGAATTTGGCAGACACAAGACACAAAGTATTGGAGAGAGGGAAGTCAGACTGGGAATGACTTTAGGACTGTGAATTATAGAGTGGAGTAAGGTAACAAAATTGTCTGGCACCTTTCATTTGAGGAAACAGCAGGGCACCTGTGAGATCATATTCTAGGCAGAGATTCATGGTGAGAGGCATATGAGATTTATAGTCTCAGAGGCAATAGCTGAAGCCTATGGGAGCATTTGGTGGATAACAAAGATTGCATTTAATTCAGCTTCACAGTTTAAAAATGGACTAGTTATTCAGTGATTCTGGATTCCCAGTTCTCATTGCAAATAAACTGGCAAGCAAAAGTAGCATGAATTGCATTCCAATGAGCTTGTTTCACAAAGTACAGAAGTCCAGAACTTCATCAAGATGTTAAATCTTTCCAAAGCTATTTTTCCTGATGCTTGGTCTAATGTAGCCAATATTTATTTTTGGTACTTGGTGATAAACTAGTTCAGAATTAACTCTGCTGACTCTTTGTTTTCTCTGCATCTGTATAACACAACAGAATGAAGACATCAGTAGACCTTTTTATCAAATAAAGTGTAAAAATTATCTTAGGAAACAGTTCTCTAGGATTAGCCTTGTTTATGCATTAATTAATGATTGATTTGTCATATGAAATACATAACTCTATCACTGACAACGAGTATTATAGCAATTTCAGAAACACCAATAAATAATAACCATGAGTAGTAATTTTTCCAAGGATAAAATACTAAATATGGTATCTAGTGTGATCTTGAAATATGTCACTTTTCTGTCTTCTAAGAGAGAATTGCCTTTACAAGCATAATACATATGTTCACAATGCTTTAGTGTTGCTACACATAGCTGCGTTCTGGATTGCATTACCAGCCCTGAGAATTGCCATAATGGCAACAAATGACTGGGCATTGTTACAGGATGTGTGAATTTTGTCTGACAGTTGTGGAGTTATTTCAGAATGAATGGGGATGACTAAGACTGCTTTAGTGAGAGGAGCACTGTACAATCAAATCAAGGTGAATGGTAATGAGTATGAGATGTCGAGGGAGAGATGTTGAGGTACTGGAAGGTGTCCAGAGGAGGGCAACGAAGCTGGTGAGGGTTCTGGAACACAAACCCTATGAGGAGAGGCTGAAGGAGCTGGGGGTGTTTAGCCTGGAGAAGAGGAGGCTCAGGGGTGACCTCATTGCTGTCTCCAACTACCTGAAGGGAGGTTGTAGGCAAGTAGGGGTTGGTCTCTTCTCCCAGGAAACCAGCAGCAGAACAAGAGGGCACAGTCTCAAGTTGTGCCAAGGGAGGTATAGGCTGGGTGTTAGGAGGAAGTTCTTCACAGAGAGGGTGATTGTCCATTGGAAAGGGCTGCCCAGGGGGGTGGTGGAGTCACTGACCCTGGAGATGTTCAAGAGAAGACTGGATGAGGTACTTGGTGCCATGGTCTAGTTGATTGGATAGGGATGGGTGATAGGTTGGACTGGATGATCTTGGAGGTCTCTTCCAACCTGGTTGATTATATGACTCTATGATTCTATGAGTACAATTTAGAGAAAAGACTGAGGTTCCATGGTGTGTGAACCTTCCCAAAACTGTGTGAATTAAATAACAGTGCTGTATTATATTCCTCACCAAAAAACCCCCCACAACATTCCCTTGTGTAGATGCTGATTATTGATAATGATGTCACAATTTGCAATTATGACTGAGTTTCAAACCCACAAATATTCATATTAAATTCAAGGAATTCTAAATTATTAATTCTATGGAAATTTCTATAAACTCCTATATGGATATAGTATATTCAATATTTTATTGCTTACTTCAGTTTGCATATTGCAACAGCTGTCATCTGCATATGTGTACAGGTTGTGTTGAATTTTTGTTTGGTTTTTTTTTGGAAGGCAAGGTTATGGTTTACTTTTCACTTGTCAGCAAACAAGTACAGAGTTTTCCACATCTGTTCAAAATCTTACCTCTTTAAATATCACTAAAATTTACATAAATTGTGTCTGCCTCTCTTAATTTTTTTCTTCTGTAATGATCTGGTGTGGGAAAAACTATAATAAGAAATGTTCATACAAAAAACAGATTAACCCAGAATTCTGTTTTGTCTTTCCTGAGGGCATATTTTGTAATGAAGCATAAGTAAAAGTAGAAAATCTAGCCCTGTAAAGTAACTGGAACAGAAAGTGAAAAAAATCATGTTTCCATCAAAAATTTGATTTTAACTACAGATACATTCATCAAACAGCTGCAGATTTTATTTAACATTCTGTTTATCTTTTTTAAATAAAATGCTGTTATAAAGGTGTCTAGGAAACATTAAAAATCAGATTATTTTGTAACAGCTAACATCTGAAACTATATTGGCTGTGTTGGAAAACAGAATATTACCAAGTCTCTCAAGAGTTTACTTTATCTAAGTCTGGCACAGCAAAGAGTTCAGCTGAAAGCTGAGTGGGATAAAGTCAAATTGGCTTCTTGACTGCTTTGCATCAATATAGACAATTATAATAGAGTTTAAACTATATTTAATTGATTGTAGGATTTTAGTGTTACCTTTGCTTTTTGTAGCTATTAAGATTACAGGGTTTGACACCAAGTTTGCATGCATGTATATATTTGTGTGTGTACATGCATACATGTTAATGAATCTGTGAGCTTTTGCTTTCATAAAACAAATCCCAAAGGGTTGTATTACAGTTGTACCTCAGTACAGTTGTACACCCAACATTTGAACTGAGGAGGATTGTAGCAGCCTTATGCTAGGAGGAGCTCAGATCAATATTTTATAAAAATTGTAGTTATGACTAAAATGTGCTGTATACTTTTGCTGTCGTTTTAGACGGTTCCCTTTTATATGGCTTGGAACTTCTGGTTACACAGTTGCCCATACAACATGTTGCTTTCTTCAATTCAGGCTCCTTTTAGCCTGGAGAAGAGGAGACTGAGAGGTGACCTCATTAATGTTAATTAATATGTGAAGGAGGAGTGTGAGGAGGATGGCACCAGGCTCTTCTCAGTGTGTGTAGGACAAGGGACAGTGGGTGCAAGCTGGAGCACAAGAGGTTCCAGGTGAACATAAGGAAAAACTTTCACTGTGAAGGTGACAAAACACTGGAACAGGCTGTCCAGGGAGGTTGTGGAGTCTCCTTCTCAGGATGTGCAGCTAAGTGACAAGCCTTGGGTGACTCGCTGGAAGGATCCTTGTCTCCATCTTCATTCCCCTCTACCTCCAGAGCCTCACACCTATTATGTAAATATCTGAGGTGAGGGTGTTAGAAGGAAAGGGGGATGCCTGCGACTCCAAGCAGGAACCTGCTTCCACTCTTCCTCATCTTTTTTTTTTTTTTTTTTTTTGTTTTGTTTTGTTTTGTTTTGTTTTGTTTTTATTTGCTAGCCTGGTGTCAGGAGGGCAGGGGACTCTTTTTTTTCTTCACGTCTCCCGATGTTCCTGCCTCAGGGATGGAACAGGGGCCCCTCATTCCTGCGTGCTATGTGTCAGGTGCTCCCATTTCCGTTGCAGGCAGGGCAGAGCCTGGCTCCAGCAGCCTATCTCCATTTCAGCCTCCCTGATGCTCCTAAGCCACTGCCCTTCGTCTTGCAGCTTTTCAACGTCACCTCGCAGCTGAGCAGATCACCTCCCTGCTCAAGCGCACACAACCCCCTGCTACCCGGGAGAGGCTGTAGCATTCCCTTACAAGAATTCAGTCTGTATGTCATTGTAGATATTCCCAGCATGTCCATCAAATACAGGTTGGTAAGTTAAAAAGTGAGTATTCAAGAAACTACATACAAGACGAAGTTGCTTGTTCTCTTTTCTTTATTATAATTCCAGTTGGTTAATCTCTGTCTAAAGGTGGCAGAGTTATCTTTCATCCTTGGAGGTCAAATACTTATTATCAAATGCATGGTCCACAGGGTACCAGATTTACCATATAGCTCTAATGATCTGGATAAAAGAATTTTTGTTTTGGCCTTGAGCTGAAGATGAACAGTAGAAGCAAACAGAGGGTTTTCTAGTTTATATTCTAGGGATATTTCTGTTATTATTTTCAGGACTTCAGAAAGATCTTCTACAAATCCACATACTACTTATTCACAAGTTTTCACCATTAACATTGGATAATATGTCTTAGACATATAAATATAACTATAGAAAAGATTGAAAAATGTTTTGTAAAATAAAATTAATTTAGACCATTCTCATGTATCACTTTTTTTTGTTTTGTTTTCAATTTTTGTTCTGCATTCAAAATGTGAGTACAAAATACACATATGTATTTTAAGCAACTTGGAAATTGTCTGAAATAGTGATCATACAGTACATTTATCATTATAATGAGTTTGGGTTTCACACTAAAATCAGAAAGTCATTTAAAGATTTAGCAGAAATAATATATAATCATAGATTCCATTCCTAATATGATAAAAGAAGTGTTTTGACTAGTGTCAAAATGTGTGTCAAGTGCTTCTTGAAAGAACTGGAACCACTATGCTATGTGAAAGCAGCTAACCATGTAATAAGAACTTCATTTACAAGATGAGACAGAGACCTGTGACAGATGTATGTATGCCAGGTGAACCCTGACTGTGTTAATTGATACTTACTGATAGCCATTAGTACTGGGCCACACTCGGTGTAGCATAGCAATGTATGTCAGCACATAATAAAAGTTTCAGAGAAAAAGAAAATGTCTCAATTAATTTGTCAGTGGTGGGAATAGGTTTCAGATCCCAAATCAAACACATCTCACTTGTCTTTAAGAATTCCAAGAATTTCCTTATGTAAAAGGCTTCTTCTAAATGGGTCATTTTCTTAGTCTCATCTAAAACTGTCTTATGTTGCCTACAGGTAAAAATCTGTGTCCCTTCTCTGTCCTGCAGCATTAGATTTGGTTCTGTTGGTGCCACTGAACCCTTAAATATATTCTGCAACTGACATATATCAGTTAAAACTATGATATGTTTTGGCATATTCCCCTCTAAAATCCTTTTAACATGCCAGTCATACAGCAACACCAATACATTCCTTTGTGCTCAGAGATTTCCTTGCTGCAGGATGGATAAATAGATAAACTGTTTGTCTCTCTGAGAATAGCTGTGTTTTGAAGAGTGGGCACATTTCCAAACCCTTTGGAAGAAAAACAGTTTAAAAAGGGCTGGACATCTCCCAAAGTGACTGTGATCTAGTAAGTCTTCTCAATCTGAAGAGGACTTTACTGGAAGATTGTTTTGTGCGACAGGTTAAGTTTAAATAAAAATACTTTGCTATAGAGCTTCATTTATTGGCTCTTGTCTATATTTGGAAGACATTTTTCAGCACTACACAGGTAGTGTAGTGTTTCCCTTCTACTGTTTCTGAGGGGTTTTTTTTGTGTTTTATTGTCTTGGTTTTTTTTTCTCTATTTCTTACAAAGATAATGATTACTTTGTACACATAAAGGTAAAGAAAATCTGAAATAAATGCTTAGGAAAAAAGTAGGCAAATCAGTTGAGAGACACTGGTTTTGAATCCTGGTGCAGTAGGGAACATACATGCCTGAGTGTCTTGAGACTCACTTTGAAGTCTGGACAGGGTTAGACTATGACCCAATAGCTAAAAATGTACCCATTGGTGCAGAAGGCAGTTCTTTGAAGGTTTGAGAACTCATAGCTCTAGCTATATTAAGTGGAATTCCTATGACAGAAAATACCCTAAAACTTAGAGTAGACTGAGGTTGTTTTTTAGTGTTTTTTTTGTTTGTTTGGTTTGTTTTTGTTGGTTTTTTTTTGTGTGTGTTTTTTGTTGTTTTGTGTTTTTTCTTTTTTTTTTTTTGTATTATGCTGCAGCTGTCTCTGCTTTCTATATGATCTTTGTCATGATTTAAGGATTGAACAGCACAGGGATCTAAACTTCGGCATTAATTTTGCAGCTAATTAGGCAAAGGTCTTTGCTTAGGCACTATAGCATGTAAAATCTGTTTTGCAGCTGCAGGGGTTTGCTGTTTTATCCTTGCTTCAGTAGTTTTGGTGAAATAGGGCTGATTTCTACTGCTGGCAGCTTCTCCTGTCCCGGAGACAGGCAAAATTAAAATCCTGTAGGGGGAAGAAACTGAATCTGTTGCTAGTCCAGTGTGGAGAAGAACTTGGGAAAACTAGTGCATATACATATGCAGTACTGTTAAAGCTCTAATGGTGATGTACAGTCCTAACTGGGTGATGTGTTGGAATTTGTTTGTGAGATGAGGCAGCAGACAGAGTGACTCAGAAACATTATGTCACATCTCTCCAGGGATAGTATGAAATGGAATCCTAGTAAAGCCCACAACTTGAAGAATCTAAAAACCCCCAATGTTCTAACCCATCCTGTGTTCAGGTATCATTTTAGGGCCTTAGGTGACCTAGGTCAAAACTATGCAAGAGATTGTTCCAAGAAAGATAACATTAAATTTCACTGCCTTTAAACTCAAAGTAAATTTGCAAATAGAGAAAACATATTAAAACAGATTAGGTATAAACAAAAGGAATACCTAAATCAAACAAACAAACTAGAACTGTGGCTCTCTGGCCCTAAGAATTTGTGCCACCAGATAGCTTTGAGTTCAGATCATACACTGACTTTGAGTTCATCTTCAATAACTGGATTCATCTCAGACTCTAAAGCAGTCAGATAGTCCAGAGTCATGGATTATGACTCTGTTTTGCTTGTATTGAATACCAAAGTCAATACTATAATTGACACATGAACAGATTTTAGGGATGCTGACTCTCAGCTTAGCTTAATTTCTTCTTAAAACTCTCTTTTAAATAACACTGAAATATCAGGAAAAAACCAACCCCTTACAGTCACCTGAAAACTCCTGTTGAAGTTTAGACATCTTTCTCCTTGACATCTTTTCTAGCTTTATTTCAACAAACTTTTCATTACTATGAGAATATTAAATGGTCCCACAGAGATGAATATGTTAATAGGCATAAAGCTTTTCTCATGTGATAATTACTTCTCAAATTATAAATGATGTTTTAAGCATGTGGGTAGAATGCTTTAATTTTCTTGTTCAAATGTAAACACTCTCAGTGGGCAGCTAAAAATTCCATAAGTCAATGAATATTTTTCTGCATTCATGAGGCTTGACATCTGTCATGTTGTACATATTTAAGATCTAGTTCCAGCTTAGGTTTTTGAGGGAGGTCAGGTAGAATAAGCCATTATTACTCTGCAGTGTAGTGTTTTTTCTGTTCCTGAATTTGGAAGCCACTTGCTTGGCAGGTTAAATGAATCGCCACAGTGGACCTGTTTGGGATTTTCTTCATTTCATGAGAAGTAATGGGATAAAATACCAAAACACAGTGTTATAAAATATTTCTTATGAATTTTCATAAAATCACAATGTATTTGAGGCTGAGAGAAGCCTCTGGAAACTCTCCTATTCAACTTTTCTGCTCAAAGCACGAGTCAGATAATGAATGTTTTGGATCTCGTATTTTAGTTTTCCATAACAAAATAAGTGAGAAATTAAGATATGTCAGTTAAATTACAGTCTCCCCAGGGGATTCAGCTGATCTCTACAAAAGAAGCTGCTTGCACTTCTTACTCACCCAAGCTATGAGATCTTTGTTTAAAGGTTTGAAATTGTACAAATGTTATTTTCTCCTACGTGGAGCCACCAGTTTTAAATACAAATCTACCACCAACTTCTCCTCCCTCTCCTCTCAGTGTTTACTCTGGAATAATGATTAAATGTTTGCTGGATGCATATGGTAAACTAACCTATCTCGGTGTCAGAATTTTCTCAGGGATATAGTAGCTGACTAATATCTGCTATTAATTGTGGAATAAAATGTTTTCAAAATTAAGGAAAAGCTTTAGATGTGATTATCACTACTCAGTACACCGTGGAAAAGACAAGCCTATGGAAGAATCTCTATTCATTGTTATTTATTCAGACTATAAAATCAATGGGAAGATGTTTGGAATAAAGTGCATGATCTTTTCACAATAATGTAAATAATTAGACATTTAAATGAAGTTTCACAGATGTTGTACTTTCATAAATGGAATTCCTAAACAGAAATAATGCATATTTCATAGACAAAAGCAAAACAATGTAAGCATTGCTGCTATTTCACAGAATCACAGAAAACATTGGGTTGGAAGAGACCACAAAGATCATCCAGTCCAACCCTCAACCCAGCACTGGAGGGTCAGTGCTAAATCATGTCCCCAAATGGCAGATCCACACACTGCTTAAACACCTCCAGGGATGGTGACTCCACCAGTGCCCAGGTTAGACAATTCCAATGTTTGAAAATCCATTCAGTGAAGAAATATTTCCTATCATCCAGCCATGAACTTCCCCTGGAGCAACTTGAAACCATTTCCTCTAGTCCTATCACTTGCCACTAAGAAGAGGTTGGCTGCTCCAGCCCTCTTTCAGGTAGTTGGAGAGAGTGATAAGGTCTCACTGAAAAAAAAAAAAAAAAACCCCACAAACAAACAAACAAAAAAACACCAAAAAAAAGAAAAAGGAAGAAAATAAAAAAGAAAAAATAGGACTATTAATAGAGGAGCTAGTCAGGAAGACTAACATTACAAAGGAATTTGGGACAATCAGGACTGCTTAAGTTTGAAGCTAGCTAACATTAAACAGTAATGAATACTCCTGAGAATGCTGAGGATCAGAATGTACAATGAGAAAGTCCTTCCTAGTTCTGTCACTTCTGATTCATTACATTTTCTGTTTTCTCGTATAATATCTTGATTTCCTTTATAATTGTTTTAGAAACAGCCTTCAGGGCATTAACACAATTAGATTATTCTTTCAGAGTATCATTTGTTTTAAAAATATTTTCCCTCCATCAAGTTTACTCTAGGATCTACTTTCAGTGCCTTAGATGCTTTTAGTGTAGATTAGTTTCATCTCCAGTGACTTAATTACTTCCAGGTGTCATGGATGACAGTTATTTACTGTTTCCAGTCTTTCACCTTCCTCTGTGCAACTGGCTGCAGGAATTGTGCAGCCCTCTTTTATTTTGGCTGGTAGATGGTAGTTTCAGACCAGGAACTCTGCACCCCCTACAGAGCTGTCACGTCCGTAATGCTCTTTATTTTTTACAGAGATCCGCGAATGAAGCAACTTTTGAGTTTTTTCCCTTCTTCTTTCTCCTGCAGAAATGTGATCCAAAGATGACAGTAGCAATGCAGTATTCATGTAATAGTGAAGATCAAAAATTTCTGACCTCAATGTGCCCAACGAATACTTACTTTAGGATGGGGGGAGAGGACAAAAGGAAGCAAAGAAAGCTACTTCAGAAGTTTCATTGTGACACATAAGTTTAAGGAACCTTAAAAAAAAAAAAAAAACAAACAGGTAAAACTACTTCAAACTTTACATTCTAAGAAGTCTAGGTGCAGTCAAGAATAAATGAGAAAAAAGGACTTTATCTCTTACACTCAGAACTGCAGATCAGTTTTGCTGCCACTCCCATTCTCTGGTGCTCTCTTCCTACCCTTCCCTTATCTCAAATTCTCTTGCTTTGTCATTTCTGTTATCCATGGTAACAACATCCAGAACTCATCTTTCACTTTGCAGGATGCTTCTATCAAATAAATCATTGATAAGTGACTTGATTCAAACATTTTTTTTCACTTGTTATTCCCTGTGAGTTCTCAGAGATTTACATTAGTAAATCAGCATTCAAATTATTTGTTTGTTCACAGTAAATAACAAAAACTGTTGCTATCCTTCCCAGAAGAGAGGGAATAAAATATTCTTATTTAAATGCCCTTTCAGTACCTATGGCAAAGTTACTGAGATTACAAAGCTAGGATATTTTTGAAGTGCAAGACAGGGTAATGAATGACAGTGATCATGACTGAAAAGGAAGCAGTCTAACTTACAAGGAAAAGTGTTGTCACCACAATGACTGTGAATCACAGAGTCATAGAATGGCAGAGGTTGGAAGGAACTTCTGGAGATCATCTAATCCAGCCCTTCTGTTAAAGTAGGTGCTCCTAGATCAGGTTGCTCAGGACCACATCCAGGCAGGTCTTGAAAGTCTTCAGAGAAGGAGACTCTGTGACATCTCTGGGCAGCCTGGTCCAGTGCTCCAGCACCATCAAAGTATCAAACTTGCTCCTTAAGTTCAAATGAAACCTCCCATGGTCTAGTTTGCACCCGTTGCCCCTGTCCTGTCACTCGCATGACTGAAAAGAGACTGGCCCCACCCTCTTGATCTCCACCTTTAGATATTTATATGCATTGATAAGATCCCCTCTTAGTCTTATCTTCTCCAAAGTCAAGTCACCCTTTGTAAGAGAGATGATCCAGTCCCACAATCATCTTTATGGCTCTCCTTAGGAGTCTTTCCACTAGTTTCCTGTCCTTGAACTGGGGAAGCCCAGAACTGAAAACAATAATTCAGGTGTAACCTCATCATGACAGAGTAGAGAGGAAGGAGAACCTCCCTTGACCTGCTGCCCACACTCTTAATGCACTCCAGATACCATCTACCTTCTTGGCCACAAGGGCAACTGCTAGCTCATGGTGAACTACCAGGTCCTTCTCCACAGAGCTGCTTTTCAGCAGGCCAGTCCCTAAACTGCATTCATGAATGGAGTTATTCCTCTCCAGGTACAAGACTGAAAGATGTTGCCTGATGAAGCTGTGATACCTTCTGTCTTTGAAGGTTTCCAAGATCTGCCTGAGAACCCTGGTATACTCTCAAAGCCAAGTCTATGTTGAGTAGAAGTCTGAACTAGAGAACTTGTGAGAACCCCTTCATCCCTGTGATGTTGCAGTGAGAGGCTACATAAGAACAGAGTCTACATTTTAAAAGACAGAGGTGCTAGGTGTTTATATATTATCTGTTCTGGTATCAAGGGAGAAGTACTTTGGATGATGGTTAATTAAAACTAGCCACTTAAGAAGAATATAGGCCAGCTGGGAGGAATAGTCAATCCCCTTTGAGATTTTCTCTTTTTTTACATTTTGCACTTCAGCAGCTTCTGTGTATTTTGTGTTCTGCTTTGATTTGTTTATAATTAGTTTATTTTGTTGTTAGGGTTTGTTGATTACTTTTCGTATTTTTTGTCTTCATCTCCTATATTATTTAGGGATCGATTTTAAAAATTATGTTCCTATTTCTAAGACTATATCTTTGCATCACCTGAGCTTAAAAATGCATGCACTTATGCTAAGAAAGGGCTTTCTCCAGAAGACCACAGAGCAAATAATAGGAAGTGACCCAGAAGACTGCTATTTCTGTTTCCATTTTCTTTGGTTTAGTCATTTAACCATGCAGAGAAAACTGTTAAGGCAGAATACACTATACTTAAATGATTTTTCTGGCTTCTTTTCATCCTAAAATTTCAAATACTAGCCACACTTAAGTTAATGAAGCATGTATGACTGACTGCTGTAGTTACTTAGAAAGACACTGGTGCTGAACAGTATTTAATCAGGCTACTGCCAGAAACCAGGTACGGTATCTGCATATCACAGTAAAATGAATACAGAACCTAATTAGAAAATCAAAAAGAACACATTTGGGTTTTATTTGATGGCAGGCATTGCTCTCAGACATTCTACATACAGATGAATAAATAAAATGTTGGGACAAAAAGATTAGTCCTGGCAACATCACTTGATGGACGTTTTACTCTAAACCATCAGGTCACATTTCCCTGAGGACCAGCTCTAAATCTCTGAAAAGAGGTTATTATAAGCATTCAGACAAAGATGTCAGAAACCATATATATGGCAAATAGACTTTTGGCTACATCCATGCATGCATACACACACACACACAAACACACACACAGAGGCAGCAGGATGAGACACTTTATGGAGGCCTATTTCAACCCCACATATTCTATGATTCTATTGTACCTCAGTTTTTACCATTCCTCATAGCCCAATGGGAGGATATAATTTAAAATACACATGCATATGATCTCTCTGAGCTGCTGCAGGCAGGAATTACTATAGAGGATCCAAGAATTATGAAGTCATTCAGATTATTTTGAAAAGCTTCATGCCTTATCTCATATACATTTAGCTAACCAGAAAACTCCAAGCAGGGAGTTTGGGCGCAGGGGAATGTATTGAAGCTCAACAAGTTGTGCCAGGGGAGGTATAGGCTGGGTATTAGGAGGAAGTTCTTCACAGAGAGAGAGATTGCCCATTGGAATGGGCTGCCCAGGGAGGTGATGGAGTCACCATCCCTGGAGATGTTCAAGAGAAGCCTGGATGAGGCACTTAGTGCCATGGTCTAGCTGATTGGATAGGGCTGGGTGATTGGTTGGACTGGATGATCTTGGAGGTCTCTTCCAACATGGTTGATTCTATGATTCTGTGATTCTAAGAGCGAATATAGAGTCCTGTAAATAGGGTGGAACAACTCCATGCACCAAGTAAGAGGTAAGCCTAGCAATGATAGTTGATATGTTGATCAATGCTTATAAATCCTGGTTGATCGACACTTAAAAATATCTAAAGGGCAGGAGTCAGGAGGTGGGGCCGTACTCTTTCTGTGGTGCTCAGTGGTAGGAAAAGGGACAGTGGGCAAAGCCAGGAACACAGTAAGTTCCATCTAAAGATAAGGAACAACTTCCTTCCTTTGAGAGTGACAGAGCACTGGAACAGGCTGCCCAGAGAGGTTGTGGAATCTTTTTCTCTGGAAACTCAAAACCTGCTTGGACGTGTTCCTTTACAACCTGACCTAGGTGAACCTGCTTTAGGAGAGGGGATGGATTAGATGATCCCCAGATGTGCCTTCCATCCCCCACCATTCTGTGAATCTATATGAGAAAGACATGGGTTTAAAAGGAAAATATGGGTTTGAGGCTTTTCTTTACAGAAAGCGTAAGACGGAGTCGCTGTTAACAACAGACTCATCTAAGCTATTCTGAACATTTCAAAGGACAAGTTTTTACCCAGTCTGCAATGTCTGCTATTTCTCTTCATTCGAGTTCTGCATACTGACTTTTGATTTCACAAGTTGCTCAGTTAAGGACAATTCTTCAAATATGGGCAAGAGGTATTCTGTTCCTCACGCAGAATAGATGCTACTGACAGAAGTATCTGCCATCAAGTGGCTCAGAGATGTACAAATAGATAGTTTTTGTCCATTTGTAGGGCACATGAACTCAGTAATTCTTTCTCTGAGATGATAACAAAATCTAGTTGAAGGTCAGTATATAGGAAAGGAAAATTAAGAGCCAATTCTAGGATTATGAATTTATATTTTCCCATTGTTTTCTTGTCACATACATTCCATCATTCTTCATTGATGTATCATGGATAAAGCTCTCATCTTGCAAATCAGTTCAGGCTGGAAAATAATTTATTATAACTGATTAATATCTGGGCTCAGGCATCTGGACTCAGCTTGTCAGACTGGTGGTTTGTACTACCTGAAGCTTGAGAACCTGGCTTTTATTTCAGTGTCTGTTAGCATTTAAGGAGTATATTCTTAGGTAAATATATGCAAATAACCATGAAAACTGAAGGGATATAACTTATGCCTTTGATATATTTAAGGGTGTCCCAAGCAGATATTGCCCTTAATGATTCTATTAAATATCCTGTATTGACATTAATTAACTGAGGTCAGGTTTTAGTACTGTCATGAAACATATAGAAATGGCTGAAATGTTAGCATGTGAAAAAAAAAGAACAGGTAATCTAGCCTTTTTACAAAATCTTAGCAGACAATGCTGTGACCTTTTAATTTTACCATTGTCTCTTAAGTAGAAAATTAACAATTACATTTTTATAGTTTGAAGGTAATTAATTATATGTAATTTATCTTGAGTAGGTTAACTTATTAACGTTTCAAAGCCTTCATTTTGATAGGAAGAATAAGATTAAGAGAAATGTGAATAAATTAAAATTCATGGAGCTACTTCAGCCATACTTGTAACTAACTTACTTGACCTTAGTCATAAATCTCCATTCTTCTGAGAATGAAGACATCTCCTTCAGCTTCCCTTGCTCCAGCACCTGCACATGTCCAGCAGAATACACAATTATGAGTTCCGTCTTTGGTTCCTTGGCATCTATTCATAGTAAAGAATTTTGTAATATTGTGTTATAGGGATCTATGGGGTCTTTGAGAGATGGATTTTGAAACAGAGAAGGAGATCTAAGAAGCTGTATGTATAGAGACCATTGTGAATAGTCTTGGCATAACTAATATTTACCACTTAGTATGTTATGTAGGAAATAACTTTTTTTTTACTATTGACAAAATATTTAGTAGTCAGTAACATTTTTTTTTATCTCGTTATTTAAATGCAATCATCAGTTTTATTTACAAGAATGTATTAGCTTCCTGTCACCTGGAGTACCCTGCCCTTGTTCTGAGTGAAGTTTCTCTTTACAGGGTTTTGAGAAGTCTCCAGTCTTTCTGTCATAAGGTGTAACATAATCTTATTGGGCTCTGGACTCTAGAAAGTACTTGCAGATGCTTCAAGGTGATACCAAAAATCTATGGGCAAAAGACACTTAGTGCTCCATAATGAAATAGAAAAAAACCCACAATGTAATCATGTATAAATCTTTGAAAATTATTTTGAGTATCTATAATACATTTATTGGTAGAACATGCAGCTTTTGAATCTCTAGGGGCATCAGGCACAGGCAGCTTCTGAGGATCCACGGAAGCAGCACACTATCCACATCAATGACCTGACAAAGTAAGCACAATGCCAGTAGCATTCAGATAATTTGAAGTTGCTTGATACATGTTCCTTTTATGCACAGTGACTGTGGCAGACTTAGGGCCATCAATCATATAGCTCATGAAGAAGAATTTGAATTTATGAGGCTCCTAAGGGACTTACTAGCTTTTCCTGAACTCTATTAAATAGAGCAGTGAATTTTTAATCTCTCATTGCTTTTCAAGTTGTAAACTGCACTGTTAAAACCACCAAGTGGATAGGCAACTTGCAGAATGAATATACAAATATCATGGAAGCAGATTTGACTAAACATTTTTAAATACTTAAAATATTTGTAAATCACATCTACTTTGTTAGCAATAATAGCTACATGTACTTTAAAAAATCTTAAGATGTTTCTGAGTTGAAAGTCTGATATTTTTTGATAGTTTGTCGAAATTATGAGTAAATTGAAATTAGGTAATTAGATGTTTGATACTCTATATTATTTTTTATACAGTTTATTAATTCCTTACTAATCAATAGAGGGGTTAGCTTTGATTTATTTAAAAAACAAATGAAACAAAACAAACAAACCTAACCAACCAACCAAACAAAAAAAGCAGAAACAAAGTGCATTTAAACTAATGGCTCATTTATCAAGCTTCAACCTCATGCAATTTGAAGTAGCTGTGGAAGAGTCATGTCAGTCTTACACATATTGCCTTTTCTGGCAAAGTGACTACATTCAGGATGGTAAATGTCATCTGTCTTAGTTATGGTGCAAGGAAATGGAAATACAAACTGAAAAAGAAGAAAGATTTATTAAGAACAAAAGGACTTGCAAGGAAGAAAGCGAAACTTAGACATGGTACTTATCTTTCAAATGTTTGATATGTCATGTGAAATTATGACATAGAATGTGACATGGTACATGCAGCAGACATCAAGTGTAGTATCTGGCATACTGTATGCATTCAGTATATTGCTCAAACATCATGAATATTATCTGCCACAAGGTAGTGGTTTGATTGGGTTTTGTTGTGTTTCTAAACTAAAGCTGAAGAACCGGCCTGGGAAAAAGTAGCGATAAATAACAACAAAGGATAAAAAACCACAGGAGCAGTGCTAAGATTTTATTGCCAAAGCACATGCAAAGTAGGTATATTGGGCTACCACACTGTTTCTAAGCTGAATCTCCTCAGTAGTAAATTACCCAGGTTTTCTAGAAGGCTGTGAAGTTTCAAGCACTGCAGTAAAACATGCACAGATTTTACTCAACTTTGTGGCAAGCAGAATGTCATGGAAAGTGTCAGAGAACTTTCTCCATCTTTTCAGTAAAAGTACAGAAACTGCAGAACTGCAGAAAATCAACAGAGTGGATTTTCTAATAGGGTTTAAAATAGAGCTGGGTTAAATTTATTTTGTGATTTTGTTTTTAAGTCAGTCAATACATTATATTTAGAAACAGAGGAAATTAGGAGATTCCATTCAATGGCTTTCACAACTAGTCACAAGTTGGGCCAATAGTCTTAATGATTAAATGATGTACTAATGAAGCACAAACTATGCTCAGTGTCATGAAAATGTTCTTCAGTTATTTGACAAAGTAGATTACATGGAAAAAATAGATTTCACTATATCTCCCTCACAGAACAGATTCCTGGAGACCTTTTAATTTACCTTAAATTGATTAAAAATAAATGCATGACTGGAGAGAAATGACCAGATCTGTGATTTGACAGCTCCTTACCTCCACAACTGTTCAGAAAACAAAATTATAGCGAATGGATGAACCAAGGAATCAGAAAGTCTGTCACTCAAGACATTTTAAGCTGAAAAAATATGACTGAATGACTGGTCTCATCAAACAGTGCTTAGAGATGAAGAATCTTGATATTTGGATCAATTAATAAATATCATTTTCTGTATATAATGTACAAAGAGTAACTCAGACACAGAAGGCTAGGAGGACATTATACTTTGTGGCATAATAAATAAGAAAAGATGTTTTCCTGGGCAGTTTTTATGGAACAAAGACACCCTTAAATCCATCATTTCTCAACAACTGTTCATGTATTTAAAGACTTTAAACTACAAGGAAAATACAGTGACAGAGACAATTATAATTGCAATTGCCTCTATGAATTTAGCAAGGTGCTGTAGTAGACCAATGTAAGAGTCTAAATAAGGCATTTAGTTTGCAGAGATGTGTACAGCACTCTGGCGAAAGGTGAACACATTTTCCATCCTCTCACTAGGCAAAAGGATAATAAGGGTGAAGTTTTGATGTAGAATTATGCATGTCAATACAGATAAACTTTGAAATGTTGTGAGCTGTTTTTTCAAATAGATGTACTGCACCAGATCGAATACGGTGGTGACTAGAGGTAACTGTAGCTCTTTCAGCAGGCCAATCTTTTGTCCAGCCTCTGAAGAAAACTTAAAGTCTGTTTCTGTGAATGCCTTTGAGTAAATTCTAAAAAGGGAAGGTGAAAAAGGAAAAGGAAACGAAACAGAATCAGAAAAAGAAGAGAATACAGAATAAAAAAAAAAAAAGAAGAAATAAAATAAATTAAAAAAAACCTACGCACAAAAAAATCCCCAAACAAAAATACCAAACCAAACCAAGAAAACAAGAAGAACCTTTTCTCCCTTTACTGATTCCTCTGGCATTTATATTTTCCTTGAATATTGCCCTTTCAGTGACCCAAGTATTATTAAAGCCAGTGAGAATAACAGCTGATAAAGAATGTGAAAAATTAGGGGAGAAAATGGAAAAGGCTCTAACTGACCTGGCTGTATTTCAACAAAGCGAAAAAGCAAAAGGAATAGAAAGAAGCTGAGAGAAGCTGAGTGCATATATACATATATATTCCTGTGGAGGCTACCCTAGGTGATGCTGCTTTGGCAGGGTGTTGGACTTGATTTCTGGAGGTCCCTTCCAACCTCTAATGCTCTGTGATTCTGTACTAATAGGAATATTTTTCACAATTTTAGCCATTAGAAATGCTACTGATACCAGTCAACAACAAGCCATCTTGCACTAGAAAGGTTAATCCTCACTAAATTGGAGTCACTTAGAAAATAAGATGAATTTCCTCTCCTATGAGATTTCTCTTTTTATTTGTTTTCATGTATAGATCCAGAGTCTGTCAAGGGACACAGTAGTAATTCGTTCATAAGTAGATGCATCCAACTGCATCTATTAGCACAATTTCACTTTTTTATTGAGTCTAAATTGTCTTCTGAGTATATTGGATAGGTGACTACTGTGTTCATATTAGCTAGCATCTAATTTACAATATATGCATATTAATTTAAAGTTTCAGTTAAGGACACTTATAGCCAAGAGCATTCTATCAAAGTTTAATCACTGAAGTTCTTTTGTGAAAGTCAGATAATGCATCAAATTGCAGACTGAAATTCTGCTGTCAGTTAGTAGAGACATCAGTTCAAGAGGAAGACAGAAGAAAACATACCATACTCTTATGAACAGATATCAGTGAGAGTAAAGTACCAGCAAAAGCACTGAGGTTTATCCAGTGAATGACAAGAGTATCTGTCTGGGACAGATGAAAGGGTAAAGCTGTAGTAATGGTTTCAAGAAACAAAGAAGCAACTTCACCTTCTCTGAAGACCAAACATGGTCAGCAAATAATAATGCACCTCAGAGCTCACCATAGCCCCGTTGTAAATCTTTTTTTCTCTAAAAGAATGTGCTTAAGTCATTTAAAATCTGAAGAAAAGTTCAACCATAGGGATGAATATCATTATGCTATTTTAATTGGTTTTTTTTAGTGTAGCTGTCACAGTGATAAATTTATACACATATATCCATGCAGCCTTTTCTCACCTACATAAATATACATTTAAAAACACAGAATGGTTGAGGTCGGATTGAATCTCTGCAAATCATTTGGGCCAACACCTCTGCTCAAGTAGGGCCACCTGGAGATGATTTCCCACAACCATACCCAAGTTTTTTTTGATGTCTCCAGGGACCAAGACACTACAGCATCTTTGAGCAGGTGGTCCCAGCATTCCGTTCTGGTGTCAGCTGGCAGAGGCAGGATGCAGGTCCAACCAGGTGAAATTAAAAGAGGAAATTTATTTTCACTACCTTGCTAATTGGTTCATCCCTGAAGAAGCACCCAGGCAGAGATGCACAGGAGGTGATGCAGGCACTGTGGAGCTTGGTTCATGCTGGAGGATTGCTGAACCTGACCTTTTTTTGCCTATATATCAGGGATTCATGCAGGAATAGTTTACCATAGTACTTTAATCTTTCCCACAGCAAGGAAGGAATCTCAAACATGTTAAACAGCATGCCTCTGTGTGTGTCACAAGACTATGTTGTCTGAACACAGATGTTGTACTTGTCAAATACACAAGACAAAACAACAATTAGTGTGATATATGTGCTTTTCTATACCTCAACTACAAGCCACTTGAGTGTGTCCACAATTCTCCTCACCAGTTGTAAAATAATGTTTCCTGGTGTTCAAAAGGAAACTCATGTTTCAGTTCGTGCCTCTTGACTTTGGCCCCATTACGAGGCATCACTGATTTGTATGACCAGCAAGCTGGCTGGGGTCCCATTATCCAGATCATTAACAAAGATGCTAACCAGGACCCAGTACTGACCCCTGGGGTGCATGTCACTAGTAACTGGTCTCCAGCTAGTTTTTGCACCACTCAGCAGCAGCCTCTGGGCTGCTCTGCAAACCATTCAGCTAGTTTTCAGTCCACTTCACCATCTGCTCATTTAGCCCAGATATAACTCCACGAAGTGAATTAAATTACTATTGATTTTAGAGACATGTCAGTTTTTCAGCAACAATATTAGCTCGCTTCATCCAAGAAAAAAAAAAACATTTGTACATATGAATTTAGAATATTAAGTACACAAAAATAGTGAATATAATCAATAAAGAAAAGCTGAAAGGTTAACAGATTTGATGGGTATCAACTCCATATATTGTCTCACTGATACAGTTTTACTGGCCTCCAGGAAACCTCACCTGGACCAATCTTGCCTACCCACAGGTAAATGTGTTCATGAATTACAGTCTTGAAAACACCTCATGAGTCTGGATCACTCCCAGACTTCCAAATTATCCTTTTTCTGGAATGTAAAATTTCAAAAAGGTAACAAGCAAGAAAATTATCAGGATTCATTCCTAAGTGATTGAAAAGTAGCTTCTTTTGATCCTTCTGATCATATCAAGGAATCAAAGGCTGTGAAGTCAGGCCTTCACTGAGAACATTTCTTTCTATGCAGAACACTATGCTAGTTCAGAATCCAGAATTGAGAATTCTTTCATTGCTACTTATAATGAGTTTAGTTTTGACACTTTGCTTTAAAAATACAAATGTAAGGTGAGTTCTACACAATACTGAAAGCAACAGGCATTTAGTTGAGCTGCATTTATACAAGAAGCCATAAGGGCATTTTCCTGCACTTCCAGCTTTGAGTGTAATCTATAGTTTCAAGCAACTTCAAGTTTTAATGAAACTTGCATTTTTTTGCCATTTCCTTGGTATTCCATTCAATGAAAATGGAGTCTGACAGCATAAAGAAGTTGCATTTCTCTCCTAAAGTGAGATTATCAAGACTTTAATCCATACAGTGAAAATACATTGAGTTTTTTGAAACCAGACTTTTATCTATTATTTTATCTTCTTAAATGTTGTAGAAGCCTCACTGAGAACCCATGGCACAAAATTGCTTAAAACATAGTGTTAATTAATGAGTCCAGTTAAAAATCCTGAGGCAGTGTTTAAATAAGCCATTTACCTGAGTGAAAATTTATTTTAGAGAATAAACATTAAAGAACTTTACTAAGTTAAACTAAACCTAAACCTGCTAGCTCTTGAATCAAACCACATATTGGAAATCAAAATACCATCCTGGGAGTCATGTCTCAGACTTCATAACACCTTTAAATATCTGTTATATTTAACATCATTTTGGAAGTCTTTAATCATCCCTCACAATTAAAGTTCTTGTTTATATGACAATCAGTGAAGATCAGTGTATAATTTAATAGAAAGTATATTATTCACAGACAAATAGGTACAAGGAAAATTGCCTATTTTCTTTAGGCTTTTTGAGCTGAATTATACCAGTAGATGAAGGGATGGTTGAAGAATGAAAATATTTATTTGGCTACAATACATAGCTGGTACTTTCCCATTTTCATGCAATACATACAAAGTCTCATTTATATCTATTAGTTCAAATTTTATTTTTTTTTTATTCTGAATCCAAAACAGGTATTATTTTCAAAGTAAACCTGTATTTTTCACCAAGGAAGTAGTGCAATTCAGATGGTCATTAAATCTATAATGTTATATGCTGAGATTATTTTTACATTATGATAGATTCACATAAATTCAGATTATTTTAGCTTTTAGTTTGAAAATCTTGTTTGCAGCTGCTGCCTCAGAATAAATAGTTTGATGGGAATATATATTCATATGTTTTTTAAAACATCATCCCACTATAGTATAGCAAAATTTACTAATACATATGTCTCAATATAAATCCTGCTAAAGCAGTGATATGAATTCATTTGTGTTTTGAAATATACTAGGGAAGAATATATGTATTCTTCTGCTTCCTACTAATTCTGAAAGCCTGTCCCTCATTAAAATTCAATGCCTTTCTGAATATTTTTTCAAGTATTTTTTATTACAATTTGATTTAAGAAATGCTCTGAATGAGACGTGTTTCATAAACTGTGTTTCAGTTAATGCTGCATTACACATTTATGCAAACAGCATAATGGGTATTATGGAGGTTTTAGGAATACAAGTCCTACAGGTACTGTCCACATCCAGCATAAGAACTTTTTTTTAAATCCTTACAATTTCACAACAAAAGTAATCAATTTTAACTTTTTTTTTCTTTCCCAATTTAAAGCTCTTTGGAGAACAATATTCTTTTCAGGTCTAAGCATCTCACCTTTTGGTGGTGGTATATACCGTCAGCACTATCCAATATCTTTCCCCTACAACACAAGACAGGGCAACAATTTCTTCTTAGGTAAAAACTGTAAGGTATATTCAGGTATAATCTCATTGTTCTTCTCTACTTCTTTTTTCCTTGGACAACAGTAAGCATGTTTATCTTCTCTTGAAAAGCATAATTCCAAATTTCACAGTAGAAGCATAAACATGGCTGAGATCAAAACGCAAACAAACAAATTTTTTAATTTTTTTTCAAGGAGGAACCATAAAAAGAATAAAGAAGGGACAAAAACATACGTATAAATAGTGGGAGTGATATTCTGAATTCTGTCAAAAGGTTCCTTGGACAGTAGAGAATAATAATCAGTGACAGAGTGAGTGCAGCCAGGCTTAAATCACCAGTAGGTAAATTCCCAATTTATGAAAAAATCAGGACTAGAGGACCTGAAGGTAAGCATTTTGAAATTACCACTGACAGCTGTGACATTGATATGTTTTCCTAGCCACATGAAAGCAATTCATGTTGATTTTAACATATCTGGCAATGTAAAGTCGAGGCTTTTAAGGCAGGAAATCACTGCAGGCTCTGCTTTGAACTAGAACACCATTTGTCTCTGGGCTCTTATGTATAATCTTCTCAAAATCTCTAGTCTGGCATTTCTTGTGAGTTCAGGGCATCTAATTTTTCTCCTTATCATCTCTTTTTAAAAATCATAGTGACATCACTGACAATGTTTGAGCTTCTTTTCTATGGGTCCGTGTTGAGCTTCCAGCATAACAGCACTCTAGTCATGTATTGCAGTTGTGCCAATAATCTTTAATAATCCACAGAAACCTACTGGCACTTACACTCAGTCTAAATGTAATGCACAAACCTTCAGACAAATCATTCATCTAGTCCTCCTCTTTCCACCACACCACCACCCACCCAGAAAGGAGGGTTGGGTTTGGATGGGAGAGTGGAAACATCTAAAATAAATGTATAGCAATACTTTGAAGTCTAAACTATAAATCTATACTGCTGGGGATTACACAGCTGGAGTCAAACAAAAATAAGTATCTTCAAATAAGGTGGGATTAAAAATATCTCCAAACTAGTTCAATGAAAGAAAGGATCCCTTGTGTGTGAGGAAGGAACACAGCTTCATGTCCCCTCTTATCTGCTTTACTTTACTGCTTGAGTTATTGCAGTGCAGCGTAGGTTTGAATTGTCATTTCTCTTTGGATGAAAAAAGAAATTGTTAGAAAAGGATGTTTCCAGAAAAATTGGTGACAAGTAAACTTCAGAAATATAATCAAATTAACCATAAGGCATTTTGTGTTCTTCTTATGTTTCTGGATCTTTTCCATTTTCAAATTATTTTTCTTCAATGTATTAGCCTTTCTTCTCTGCCTCTAGTCACTCCTTTCAAGTTGTCTTATATCCATCTTAATTTCATAAGATTTACTGAGTTTTAAATAGGGAAGCAATGGCAAGTCTGTACATCTGTGTGTGGGTGCACCCATCAGCATGTTCAAAAAATGATCTAAAATACCTGCCTGATACCTGCCATTGCTCAAAACAGATGAAATGGCAGTTTAGCTTAATTAAGAACTAATAAATCAACACCCATTCCAGAAAAAAACAGGCAAGTAGAAAACATTTTAACCAAAATTCAAGAGCAATAGAGCTCAAATACCTTCTTTGCCTCAGTTTCTAAGTGATAATGTTTTAAATAGTTTGTGGATATTTGATAAATTATTTCTGAGTGTCTAAAAAAGAAATATGTAAATAAGAGTGTTCCCCTGAGGAGACTATGTATCAAGTTCTCCATTTCTAAAGTGAAACATATTTTCAGAAACACAGAAAGATTTTTTGTATTGTTTCAATTCACTAGAAAGTTATTAGGTAGCTTGAAAGTAGAAAGGAAGTTACTTAACAGATTTTCTATTAAGCATGCAATATTAATACACACCATCCCTTATCAAACAACCAGAAACAAGTAAAACAAATAAGACCAGAATGTACCACCAAAAAAAAAAAAAAAAAAAAAAGGTATCAAACTCAAATGAAAAACTCTTACATCTCCTAGATGAGCTATAAATTTCTGACTTTATACTGCTTTGCCTTGGAGTCACCAAATTCCACAGATATTCAAGAAAAAAATATTGAGATTGGATCTGAAGCTGGTCAAAAGAGAGATAATTTTGAACTTTGAGGACGTATATATGTGGAATGCCGGAGGAGGAGAAGGGAAATATGAGTCTTTTGATTGTAATCTACACATTTCTGCCTTTTTGAGTATATTCCCTTTAGAAAGATTTTGTACATTTGTTTTACTGTATTTAGAATACAAGGAATAATATGGAGAAACCACTAAAATTAGAGCTATTTTTATTATCTTGTATTTTACCAGCATCAAATATATTTTTCTTAGGATTTTTTTCCAACATTACTGATCATATCTCCATTCTCATTTATTTGGTGTTCATACACATCACTACCATCCAGAAAACAGAAAAGTTAATGCAAGCTGGTACTGAAGAGCTGCTTCTGTTACACTGACTTTTCAGTCTCCCTTACACATTTCTGTAAAGCATTACACAAATCAGCTCTATAAAAAATGGAGAAGGAGTTTCCCCCACTGCCTTTAATCAAGCTGTCATCTCTTTCTCTCACAAGAATGTTTTTGTGTTACTCCTTCTGTTACTACTACTATTACTTGTACTTACTGCTTGTGTTACTACTCAAATGGTGTTTTCAAATGAATAGATTTACTGCATGACACTTCAAGCACAAGAGTGAAAAGTTTTATGGACAAAAAGAAGGAAAACTTAAGTAATTGAAAACAGTGGAAGATTTTGCTGTTTACTAGTGGACTGTGGAAAAAAACTCTGCTTGAACTCTGTCCTGCAGTGTTTTCTTTTTAGGTTTGAATCAGTCTTGCATTTCAGAATGTTAATTTCTTTCACACTGCCATCAAAGGCTTTTTCAATTTAAGCTTCCTTATAATTTTCAGCTTTAAGTGTCAACTTGATCAGTTGAAAGATTGATTAATATAATAGTTTATTAGTAGATACATGCCTTGATGACTGACAGGAAATGTATTCTTATTATAGGGGGATGTACTTGTACTATTACATTTTGTGCATGCATGTTACACTTTAACTGTGGTTTCTTTTACAAATGTCACGAACAGACTCAGGCAAGAGCATATGTGTGTGTATGTACATTATCCATATGATGATTTAACAGCCTTCTGCACTGTAACATATTCAAACCAGCTAAGAAAAGCAAAATTGCAATCATAAACCTTAAAAATTTCTGCAATAATGACCTCTGGCAATTGCTTCCTTTCATTTAATCTTAATTATTAAGCTATTTTAGCCTAAGAGCTGCATTAAAAGACTACAGAAGATTGAGATACAGTGTGTTATGAAGATTTCAGAAGCATGCTTCAAGCTAGTGCACTACAATTAAGGACGTTAATATTGTGAAATTCAAGCAGTTCTGGTGTTCCACCATGTAACTCCCCTAATCACCTTCTCTGTGAAAATCTAAGGATTTTTGAGTACCATTGTTCTTAACAGATAAATTCTTTATCTTATATTCAAAACAGTTATGCTGAAAACAGAGCAACCCAGAGAAGAATTTGATGTTAAATATGTATTTAGAACCCCAAACACGTTCTTTTCTATTTTAACTGCTCAACCTGTGTATTTGTGCTGTATGACTTTTCCTATTGCTGTATCATGCTATATTTCTGCAATAATAAGTAGAAATAATTTATGATGACATGGTTAATGAGTATTCTTAACCTTAGCTGAAACCATATACAGGTTCAGGTAAAACTACAGGATTGTAACACAGTAGGAGTACTTAGCACACTGTGATGGGACTTGCAATACTTATAGAGTTATTCTTGTACACCATGCGAAATGGCAATTTTCTGATGGCTGTGTATCAAGAATAATTAGAGCTGTCATCATAAAACACAGTGTGTAACACCAAGAAGGTCACTTCCCACAAATGTTTAGTCAAAGTTTATTCAGGGTTTTCAGTTTTGCAAAGAGGTTAAGGTCCTGTGAGATTTCTGTACTTGCAGAGGTGTCATTGTCCATTAGTATGAATAAAGAACAATTTCCATTAGGGGAAAAATAGAAAAAGATGAAATTTGACTGATGGAGGACTTCACCTAAACATTTTGCATTTTTTTGAGAAAGATTTTATATATAAATAAACAAAATTATTATATCATTAAATCACATTAGGCTGAAAAGCATCAGATGTTTACCATTAATTAATATTAATTTAGACTTAATAAAAAACCCATGAAGTTGTCTGACAGATTCTCATGATCTAAGCTGTTAAATAAAATATCTTCTGATCTAAGCTATTAAATAAAATATCTTCTGCCATTATTAACCAATTTTTGAGCACAAAACAGTTCCCGTTTTAGTCAGTGGAGAAACATCTGCTGTTGATGATACTAAACGGGGAGGAGTGGCTAACACACCAGAAGGCTGTGCTGCCATTCAGCAGGACCTGGACAGGCTGGAGAGTTGGGTGGCAGGGGACCTCATAGTGTTCAAGAAGGGAGGGCAAGTGTGGAGTTCTGTACCTGGGAAAGAATAATCCCATGTACTAGTACAGGTTAGGGGCTGACCTGTTGGAAAGTGGCTCTGAGAAGGAGATGGGAGCCCTGCGGCACAAGTTCACCATGAGCCAGGGGACTGGAACATCTCTCCTGACAGCAGTTAATAAATAGAGGAGAATTAAGTACTAACATTCTTGCAATACAAGGAACTTGAAGCTGCATCTGTAAACCTGCAAACAAAATGTCTCATGACACTACACCCAGCTGGTATGGTGTGGCCTATATCTTCAATGTCAGATTTTCTGAGCGTAGCCATATCTAAATCCACTGTGCAAAAAGCCCTCCAGCCTCCTCTGACTTTTGTCTTGCCCTAACTGGGTGGGAGGGAGATGATCCAAGCCCCTGGGAGGGACAGTGTCAACACTATGAAAATATGTTGGGTTTCTCCTATTTCCTGCCTTTTTGGCCTAAAACAAAACCAGAAATTGTTGCAGCTCTAGTGCTGTCAATAGTAATTCAGTGAAAAAATAACTTACAGAGACAGATGGAAAGGTTTGCTCTTTGTCATAAAGGCAGAAAGTACAACATAGCTCTTTGTGTAACCTTTGCCATAATTATATTTCTTACAGAGAATACCTTCTGAACAAGTTGAAGCAGTCTTTTTTTGATGATACAGGCCCTTGCAGAAAGGTTAACTATTAATGTGTTACAGTATGGAAGAAAAATTATTTTATATTCCTACGATTTTATGAGCACTTTAAGCCTCCTGGATTTCCCTAAATAACATGATGAGTAACTTAATCTCAAGAAAACAAGTGTGACCAATTATGAATTTAAAGGACTTTTCCTATAAATTTTCTAAGGATTTATTTTCTACTAACATGTTCAAATATTTTTAATTAATGTGTGATCAAATTCCTGAAGAGGACCATTTAAGAAGACATACATAACACAGTCATGAATTTTACAACATCTCAACAAACTTGCTGTTCTACAGATTTATTTCAATATTTTTCAGGATCCTTGTTCCATTACTTCCAAGTGGAATTAACATTTACAAATGTGTGAAGAGTGAGTATTGTGAGGACAGAGCCAGGCTCCTCTCAGTGATGTCCAATGGTAGAAAAAGAGACAATATGTGCAGGCTGGAGAATAGGAGATTCCACATGAACATAAGGAAAAACTTTCTCACTGTAAGTGTGACAGAACACTGGAATGGGCTGCCCACAGAGGTTGTGGAGTCTCCTTCTCTGGAGATATTCAAAATCCTTCTGAATGCATTCCTGTGTGATCTACTCTAGATGATCATGAACTGGCAGAGGGGTTGGACTGGATGATTTTTCAAAGTCTCTTCCAGCCCCTAATATTCTTGCATGATTCTGTGTGTGTGTGCGTGCTTGTTTCACTGAAAAAGACCAAAAGCCATTCTGCAGGTAACATGACTTAAAGGATCACCAGTTCTTTTAAAATAATTCTATATCATTTTAAAATAAATAGGTATCATGTTTTGAATTGTGATAGCTCTGATGAATACTGGATACCTTTTTCACGGTAAAATCCAGATATTTTTACTGAACTGAGTGTTTATCATAATTCTTTAAGGAAAAGCAGGGAAAAAATGTAAGAAAGGGACTAAATTCAGATGTTGGAAGTTACACTGCAATTTCCAAAGACATGGTCAGAAAGAGCATTAATACATTAAATTACAACATTTTGAGCAGTACCATTCTCAGGAAGGCAAGATAACTGTATATATTCCCATGATATTTCACTTTTGTTCCTCTTTTAGAACATATGTGTTTATAGAACCTCAGGTAAGGATGTTCACTTTTATCTGGTATGAACCACTTTTCCAAATAGAAACTTTTACACTAAGAGCTTGCAAATGACTGGATTTTTCAGCAGTGCTGAAAACCCAGCAGCTGTTCCTGGCTTAGTGAGTCTGCTTAAGGAGTGAATAGCTGTGCCCAAAGAATAAAACTTAAAGATGTTGGTGTTTTAAAAGACAGCCTTTAAAATGGCTAAGTTTTATTAATAATTGCTATATACTGATATACACTGACCTTTTCGTATCAGGCTAGTACAAAAACTACTTTAAATTTGAAAGACAAATGTAGACAATTTTGATTGCTTCTGTAGGAAAGATAATACTAACACTGTTGCATTTTTATCAACCATGTTGGTTAAAAGCATCAATCTTCCAACTGAGCCACTCAGTCTGACAGCAGGAACAATAGTGAAGAGGTTCTTACCCTGCTATTTGCCAAGATAAACTGACCTGTGCTGCAAAATACAGAATGGAAGCAAAACAAAACTGAAAAAAACAAACAAATAAAAACAACCAACCAAACAAGCAACCCAACCAAAAGAAAAAAAAAGACAAAACCAAACAAAAAAACACACATGACAAATCTAATGTCTAAATGTGTTCAAAATAGAAAAAAAAAAAAACACTTGACAATCCTTTTTTACTATGAAAACAAATAATGTATGGACATTTAATATGTATATTAGTTTTAAAATACAATCAAAGATTACTTTTCCTGAAATTTTATTTGTTCTTTTATGAGTATTATCTGTGAGAAGTGCCAGGTTGACAGTTCCAGTAGTTTTATTCCTTTCCACTTCCCTACATTTAAAGTGCAAGCATGCATATTGTGATTTTCTCTTCTCTCTAGAGGGATTTACAAAGTGAGAACAGAATGGAGACTGGATGCTGATGGATACATCAATTTTTCTGTCTTTCCAGAGAAATAACTCCACCAACACAAGAGTTACCAAGGTCAGGAACAGCAGCCATAATGTCCTCTGCAATGTTTCTGCAGCTACCTATTATCTTATCTGCTTGTCACTATATGTAATAGTGTAAATTGTGCTACTGCTGTGTTTCTTAGCTGGGCTTCCACCATTTCAGGAGCATCACCAAAATTCTCTTCTGAAACTTATCTTCTTTCTTACAAAATTATTCAATGTTTTTGTGAGACACCAGGGAAGCAGGACAGTCTAGATTTAATTTGAATTTACATGAAGTAGTGCTATACCTTGGGAGCCACCATGCTCGAATTGCAGGTAAAAGAGAACAGCTTATACTACATATCTCTATTTTATTTTCTTATGATTTATCATCTTTAGAAAACAGCTTAGTGACTTTCTTCTTAGTCAGCTTCCAGATTCTTTCACTGTTCCAGCCAAAATTATTTTAACCATGGTGCACTTGCATTGAGAATGTCTACTTATTCTCCTTCTGCCAGTTATTAATTAATATCATGGAGTTCCCTGACTGGTACATTAACAGAAGAAATCAAGGCCACCTAAACACACAGAGAATATAAAACTAAGTGCATGTTTTTTACTCTATGTTCCTTGTCAATTGCCCAGCAGAAAATTACTTCAAATCTTACTTCTTACCTGAGGTTACACATTGAATTTACAGCATGAATAGTAGTATAAAAAGCATTATTCATTACCTATTAAACTATGGGTTCTCACTAGGTTTTTCTTAATGTTGTGAGTTTAAGACTGGATGTCTTAAGCATAGAGAAGAAAAGTCCCTCAGGGACTAGACAGCCCAGGAAGGGGACACCGTAAAAATGTAATTTTTTGTTATTTCATCCCATCATTCCTGTATCTCCCCTATATAAACAGACAGGACAGGACAGGCTCTTCTGCCTTTCCTCTCCCTCTCTTCTCCCAGTGCACTCACCTGTTATCTCTCTGCTAGTTATGGGGGAGTTGTGGTTTTCAACCTTGAGCGGCCAAGCTAATTTTTTCCGTGCCATTCGTGCCTGGTGGAGGGGATGTGAGGCAGGTAGGTATGGTGGGGGGCATGGAGGTTTAGCATTGAGGTCTGGCTGTGGGGGAGATCTTGAAAGGTTTTTGGCCTAATGAGGTTTTTGTATGTCCAGGTCGAAGGACTGGGTTGAGGCTGAATATGAATTTGGGTATTTTGCATCTGTGTAAATATTTGTGAATAGTATTTCCACCTAAGTATTTCCACCTAACTTTCTGATTCTGTGTGTGGAGCATTTTTTATTTCACTCTTTTGGGAAGGGGTAAAGTAAGTTTCTATCTGCTCTAAACCCAAGACACTTAACCTCAGCTCTTAAAAAAAGTGACATACATTCCTAGACACTATGTAGTTTGGAAGAACATGAGATCCAGTTAACGGATTCTGTGATAGAACAACCAGGTAAAATGATAGCATTTTACCTGTCTGCTACAGACTGAAACACTCAAGTTAGGGAAAACAAAGAGTTCATGGCCTTTAGAGAACATGACACAGTAATAATCTGTGGAAGGATCATTGTGTTAGGCTGAACATTAGGAACATTTTTTCACTGAAGAGGTTGTGAGGCTGCCCAGAGAGGTGGTTGAATCACCATCCCTGGATGTGTTTGAAAGCTGTGTAGGTGTGGTGGTTGGGGATATGACTTGGTGATAGATGTGGTAGAGTAGCTTTAATGGTTGGACTCAATGATCTTGAAGGTTTTTTTCCAAACTAAATGATTCTACGATTTTAATGTCACTGCACTTACAATTACCTTAGTTTCTTCCCCAGAAAGAGGGAAATCTTTGGCACGTAAACAGAAGAGTAGCTCCCTGAGAAAATGAACAGTTGTTTTGAAGTATCAGCAGAGATTCAACTCAGCGTTAGATAAAAAGCTTCTGACACCCAAACCCACTCTCTTTATTGAGTTATTAATAATATTTAGCCTGTGGCACCACAATCAATAAGTTGAAAGCTGTCCGTAAATTTAGAAGGATGAGCAATTACGCTTGTCTATCTGCAAAAGGCTTCACTGATCTGACAGCAGTATTTACTAGCTTAAGAGATAAAAATAATTAAAGATTTAAACTAACAAAAAAATATGAACAACTCTCCTTTGCGGTCTTCAATAGTTTTGTCCTGAAGTGAGTTACTTTATTTTTCATTCCTTCTGATGCTTTTCTCTGCTTGTTGTTTATATTTAGTGTTCATTTAGTACTCCCATCTTAACTGTCTTCGTGCCTCATTGTGTTTCCATCCCTTCTCTCTCATCAAGCATACCCTCAGCTTTGTAAAGCAGTTTGCTTTCTGTTCTTTTCACTAGCTTCATGTCTTTTTTCTTTTGTTCTCCAAACTCTTTCCTGAGTAACAAATGACTTTGAGGGTTAAGATAAAAATTTCCTTTCTTTTTATTTGGATCCACCCCTAAGAAAAACTTCTAAGGTACTTTAAATCATTAATCAGTCATATCGAAGCCATAACTTTTATTTATTGTGATCTACAAGGAAAAAAAACACAGTTGCAAGTGGATTTGCAAAACAGTGTTTTTAATACTACTATGACAACTGCATTGCTGCTTCCAATTGTTTAACTTTCCAACCAGAAGTTATCTGAAAAGACACGAGATTAGACTGAAGAATCTTAGTCTGACATTACTGCTTGAATTACTCTTTTCAGCCTTTGGATGGTGTAAAATTAGATAGTTAAATAAAATACCAGAATCTTTCTCTTTTTTTTACCACACAATACATAAAAGAACAAAGATGAGTTTTTAATGAAGGAATCCATATTTGGTTTGGCATTTGTATTTCCAATAAAGCAGAAGTGTCAAAAATTTGGGATTTAACCTTTAGGCATTAGGTGAGCATTCAAACCATTATGAACCTCAGTTTGGCTCCATATTGTCTTATATATCTGAGTGAAAAGTCAGAAGATTAAGAACATCAACCATTTTTTTCATGTATTTGAATTTTTTTAAAACAGTGCCTAGAAAAGTACGAAACTAACATTTTTTACGAAGAGATGATTTCATTAAGAAACTTTGTTTTTTTTTGTCACAGAACTTTCTTATGCCTGTCAACCCTAATGTATGTTTCTTAATTGATTAATGACTAATTGAATAAATTTACTGTATAATGCAGTGCAGGGGGCATTTTTATGGCTATAAAGCAAAACCATGCAGCAAGTAAAAAAATCTGATTGAGCATCTTCCCAATGAAGAGAGACTGAGAGCCCTGGGGCTACTTAATCTGGAGAAGAGAAGACTGAGAGGGGATCTCATCAATGTGTATAAATATCTGAGAGGTGGGTGTCAAGTGGAGGGGTTTTGGTGGTTCACAGTGATAAGACAAGGAACAACGGGTTTAAACTTGAACATAGAAGATTTGACCTCAACATGAGGAGAAACTTCTTTACAGTGAGGGTGACAGAGCACTGGAACAGGCTGCCCAGGGGGGTTGTGGAGCCTCCTTCTCTGCAGACTTTTGAAACCCACCTGGATGCATTCCTGTGCAGACTACCCTAAGTAATCCTGCTCTGGCAGGATCTTTTGAGGTCCCTTCCAGCCTCTGAAATTCTGTGATTCTGTGAAATCTAAAAGCAGAATAGAAGTAATGTTCTTTTCTCTCAGCTTCAAATTATTCTTCAGTTGCTTTTAATGTTAAGAATATATTCCCACATATAGCTGGACACGTTTGCACTGTGCCACTTTCTCACACATGCATATGTCTTGTGACGAGTTAGTTAATTTCAATACTCTGTATGTACCTGTATAAACATATAAAATATATCAATATTATTTCTTACAGCACAGATTATTTACTTATATATGGACTAAATTAACAACCAAAGGCCATGGAAAAGAAGTCAAAGTGTGGGTTGTATTCATTTAGTCTTTTTTTTGAGCAGGTGTTTGAACTAGATGACTTTCAGAGAAGTCACTAGAGGGCTTCTAAAACACATTTTTTTTTTCTAGGACTACACAACATTATTGGTCAAAGTATAGAATTAAATATATTAAAAAAAAAAAAAAAACAAGCCAAACAAACCTAAACAAACAAACAATCAAAAAACCACCAAAAAAAAACCAAACCCAAACACTGCTATGTCTTGCTGCACATCTTGGGGAAATTGTAGTGCCAGGTATGATCTAATTATTTCTTGTCCCTTTTCAAGATCATGATTTTAGCACCTTTTCTCTTGTTCCAGTACAGCTGTGATAAGCTTTCATAAAGATTGTGTGGCTACACAATTACCACCCATAATTTAGGTGATTATACTGAAACAGAATGAGTGTGCTACAGACCCACTAATTGCTAGTGGACACTTCCCTCCTTCTCTGCCAGCTTTGTCACTAGGGGTCAAGTTTTCTGAAGAAAGGGCTAATAATTTGTATTCATTATATTACTTTGAAACTGAACAGTTATACAATCTTATTCTAAAACACAAACAGGACCTGGGAGAGAGTTATAAAATAACTGAAAGTGTGTCAACATAAACCAGTGAATTGAACCAAGAATCATCCCTGAATGAGATAAATATTTGTGTAAGATTCACATTAACAAGAAACAAATCAGGGTGGAAAACCTGAATATTTTCTTTTCTCTGCAAATTAGCTTAACTTAGTTACTTTTTATTTCCATAACTTTTGATTTCCATAACTTGCTACATTTCCACGTTGTAATTGTATTTTTAAGGGTGTTGACAGCAGCTGGTAAAATATATCATCATTATGCAAACCTGAATCTATGTGTCCATATTAATAGCAAAATTTATCAAATTAAGGAAGACCTTTTTTGAATGATGTGTAATGAAGACCAGTGACATTCTGTCTTCGATAATTATTTTTCTCTAATTAATTTTCTCAGCAAATTTCTAGCTGATATCAAAGCTCCTAGCAACAGTGGTTATATGTCACTGGACTGATATCACTGCATACCCCACTAGATTTGCTTAGCAGTTCAATGTACTACTGGTCTGTCCTTGATCATCTAATTACGTGGGATATTTTCACATTTTCTGTGTTCAGTAAATTAAGCAAGTTTGAAAGCAATTTTTCACTTAATAACACCACAGCCTAAAAAAAGGCAAATTCCTTTACACCATTAATTTAATGTTAACCAAATATTACATACTTTTAATCTTTAGCTGTAATGTGCAATCATTTAATTAAACATGAAATGGATTTGCCATCGTGGTGATTCTGTAAGATGGGAGCTGCATCAAATGGCTGCTGTTTTGAGCAATATTTTTAGAACAAAATAAATTTAAAACACTGGTAAATACCAGAGATCTTTTGTTTATGTCACTTTGTGCTGAGTATTTCTCAGTTAATCTTGGTCCTGATAATTTTATATTAGAAATAATAATGATAATTATAATGATAATAATAATAATTAATAATTATTATTATATAGTTATATTATTATATAATAATATAATAATATTATTATATAATATAATTCATATAATATTATTAATAATATTATATAATATAATATTATTATATAATGATATTATTATATTTTTATATTTTTATATTATTGTATTATTATTGTTGTTGTTGTTGTTGTTGTTATTATTGTTATTATTATTATTATTATACAACCCACAGTCTAAAATTCAGAGGACTTTTAGTGCTTACTTTTTGGATGAAACAATGAATGAAATAATTGTTTAGGTGCAGGAGATACAAACCTTGTTCTTGGCTTTACAGTGGTCTTTGTTATCTTCCCTAAGCTTCTCCATTTCCTAGTGTATCTCCATTTCCTTTTAATTTCCTTTAAATATGAATACAACTCATAAACCCTCCCTTTGTTGGGTGAATGTTTCTTGCTGTGGATTTTTCTAACTGATCCTAGTAGAAAATTTCTAAGTGGTCATACTGGAAAATAAGTTTATTAATTTAAACATGCAAAGTGTTCATGTTATTAAAGTATTAAATCAACATTATTTACAGATAGATGCCGAGAGAAAATCAAATTGTGACACACATCACCATTCTAGGACAGGTTCTAGAAGTTCCTTAAGAATTGTTACTTCACTTTACTGGAAGAAGTACAAACCAGGGGCTTCTTCCTGTGAACTGCAGCTTCATGGTTTGGTGCTTTGTGGTTTGGTTTGGTTTGGTTTTTTTGGTCACATGCTACTCTCTGTTGTTTCTTCAGGCTTCTTCAGCTCCACATCATGCTTGAAATTTACTATGTAATTATGTTCCACATACATTGAATGCTTATTCTCTGTTCTCATTGCTGTCCCTGTATCCAATTTTATCCATCACCCAAGGCTGCATTCCTATAATGCCCAATAACCACTAGTCACCAAAGGTTGCAATTCTTTTAGAACACACATATCGCTTAATCCTGTCTAGAATTAATTAGTTTAGAATCTTCTCATGGATTAAGTAATCATATACCTAATTTATTAACAGATATACATGTTCTAATGCTATTTTTTATTTGAATCTGTGGTATTTGAGGCAGCAGGAAGGGTTGTAGTATATGTATTACTATTTAAAACGGACACTGAAGATTGTGAGCAACACAGCATGAATGGTGGCAGTGAAACCTGTTCTCCATGGTGCACGTGCTTGACTCTGACATGAACTGTTGACCCACATTTAAATGCTAATTCATGAATGGTACCTAAATTTTAAGGTGTTACAATCCTCAGAGCAGATTTCTTTGAAATCCCTAAGTTCAGCTTTCAGATTTGACCTCTGGTCATAAAGCCAGCAGAGATATAAAGTTGTTCTGCCTGGCTCTTTCTGGGATATACAGTCAAGACTGCTGAATAGAGTCCACATTGATTTAATGTTAGTAAATGGCAACACTTGCTGAAAGTCGACACTGGATTTTTTCCTGCCTTTTCAAAGTGTAATTACACTAATAAACAATGAATAAACTGGGAAACAAAACAAAACAAACCAACAACAACCATCCCACAAAACCCCCCACCAAAACAACAACAACAACAAACAACTAAAAATACCCTCAAAAAACACAAGAAAAAACCCCTCTCAGCCCACCCCCCCAAAAAAAAAAAAAAAACCAACAAAAAAACCCAACAACAAACAACCCACAACAAAACCCCAAACCCTAACTAGCAAACAAACAAAACCCACCACTGGCTTTGTATGACATCTCCAAGAACCTGTCGAGTTATCTTAAATACCACTTTGAGATATCTGAACTAGTCACTAGATCAGGTTGCCCAGAGCCACATCCATCCTGGCCTTAAAAACATCAAGCATCTTAAGTTTCTGCATTGCATTATCAATCATTTAAGCCATTCATCCTTCTTTCTGAAAATGACGAACATTTGAGAAGTACATTACAGGTAATGGCAATGGGTAGTGTACAGGTTTCTCCTGTTTCATTCAGTACTCAATCCTGATTACATATGAGTTATCTCTGACAGACTGCAGATACTTTTTTTCCCCCCTTCCTTCCCTCTAATATTAAATGAGTCCACAAATTCCTATAATAAACTTAGTATGGATCTCTGCAAAAGGATATAAAATAAAGTCCATTTTCAACCTCTATTATTTAATGAATAGAGCTGAAGATATACACTGAGACTTCAGTGAGCTTACACATGAGGACGAAAAGAATAAAGGAAGAACTTGAATAGAAGTAGGTTCAAATAGTGCCACAAGGAAAATTATCCTGCAAATGTACAGGAAAATTATTGCAGAAGAGTCTTTTTGAAACTTAAATCATAGAATGATTTGAGTTCAACCCCCTGCAGTAAGCAGGGATATCTTCAGATCAGGTTAATCAGAGCCTTGTCCAATCTGACCTTGAATATTTCCTAGAACGGGGTGTCTACGGCTTCTCTGGGCAGCCTGTTACAATGTTTCACCACCTTCATCCTAAAAAGAAATTTCTTCCTTGCATCCAGTCTAAATCTATCCTACTTTATTTTAAAATCATTACTCCTTGCCCTATGATGACAGGCTCTGGTAAAAAGATTGTCCTATCTTTCTCATAAACCCTCTTTAGGTATTGAAATGCTGCAATAAGGTCTCTCTGGAGTTTTGTTTTCTCCACAAACCTCTCAGACTTTCTCCATAGGAGAGGTGTTCCATTCCTCTGATTATTTTTGTGCCCCTTCTCTGGATTCACTCCAACAGGTCCATTTCTTTCATGTGTGGAGCGCTCCAGAGCTGAACGCAGTACTCCAGGTGATGTCTCACCAGTGCAGAATAGAGGGCTAGAATCACCTCCTTTGACATCATTTCTTTCAATGTAGGCCAGGATACAGTTTGTTTTCTGGGTTGCAAGTACACATTGCTGGCACATATCCAGCTTTTTGTCCACCAGTACCCCCAAGTCCTTGGCAATGTTGTTCTTAATCCCTTCATCCCTCAACCTGTACTGATACTGAGTATTGTCCTTGGTTTTCTTGACCCTCATGAGATTCACACAGCCTCACTTTTCAAGCTTGACTAGGTCCCTCTGGATGGCATCCTATCCCTCAGATGTGTCACTCAGCTGGCTGCATTCTGCAAACTTGCTGACAGTACACTTGATCCCTCTGTCTACATTTCTGCTGTTGAAAAAGATGTTAAACAGTACTGGTCTCAACAAGGACCCCTAAGAGATCCATCAGTTCTTACTGGTCTCCATCTGGACACTAAGCAATGGTTAAATTCATTGTGGGAATGGTCATATACATTGCAGGCATTACTCTATCAATGTCTACAATGAATAAATCTATAGGGAATACGGTATTACTAATCTATAAGATTGTTTTCCTTTCTATATTCCATAAAATGAACTTAACTATATTAAAGTTGAGACTTGGAAGCATTTATTAGAAATGTCCTGTCTCAGTTTTTCCCCACTTTGAACTATTGACAATAAATGGGTAGATGGTTATCTTACAAAGGTGAAAACTGTAATTCCTGCTTCTGCTGTTTCATTATTTTCATTTGCTATGTGAACTCTATTTCTCTGGCTGCTTGGCTAACTAAACAGATCACCCAATTTCATCACATTATAACAGTCACTAATTACTATACATAGATGTTTTGTATTTGTATTTTGTTAAAACAAAGATCTAATAGTAGATTTCCTAAATGCACCATCTATAATTTAAACATAGCTCTTGCTAAAACAGAAGTTATCAATATTTAAATACATCGACCTGAAACAAACAAACAGACACAAACATCTCCAAGGAGAGAAGATTTTACCAGAGGCATTAAAATTTCTGCTAATGTAATCCAGGTGTTAAATTCTGCTGCCACTATGTCTAATAGCACCCAGAAAAGAAACTGTTACTGAGCGTCAGAGGAATATAGAATCATTCCATGCTGTCTCCTAAAATCAGAGAAGATTTGGAGTCACAGAACTCTGTGACAGGAATCAAGGGACAGTGCTTTGTAATGCAATTATTTGTTAACCCTGAAAAAGCTGTACAGAATTCTCACCAGTGAAAAATTTTGTAATGGTCCTTCCAGTTATGATGGTTATGGTTCTGCTATTGAAGTACAGAAAAATGTGTTCGTGTATCCTTCTAGCACGTATTTTGAATTTTTATGGTAACTGGATTCACATAGTCCTTCATATTCATTGATATGTTTATGTGATGCCCTGGTGAAACGGACCAGTAAGTGTTTACTACACTTAAAAGCCTCATGGTTGTCTTATTGTAGTGCAAAGCAGAAGGAAAAACTTCATTTTTCATTTTATTCATTAATCTTCTGTATGCTTGTGATGGTTTTAAGACTGTATTTTTAATTTTTCTTCACAAAGTTCGAGCAGAGAAAGTGAAAGAATGCAAATAAGTCACTACTGGGTGTAAGAAAGCAAAATAATGATTTTTCTAAGCACTTCCATTGGAGAGATAGAAATGTTTAAGAACCACTGCTCAAAACAAAGCCACTCAGTCTCAGCTTGCTCAGCTTCTGTCTGCCTGCTTCTTCTTTCCTGGCTGAAGGTAACACACATAATGACCTTGACAAGCTAAGTCTAAACCTCTCTCTGCTTCTTGGCTTTCTTCCCTTTTGCCCACTCTGGGGGAGGGGGGAAAGGGAAGCACGGACCCCTCTCTTTTGGAGGGCCCAAAGGAGGCTTGGTTGTGCTTTTCTGTCGATTGCACATATTTGTAAATGTTGTGAATAGTGTATATTTGTACATATTCATTGCATTTCATCACAGATTGTAGTTTTGCTTGTAAATACAGCTTTCATTTGCTTCCAGACTGAGCTAGCCTGGTTATTGTCAGTATGGGAGGAGGATTTCAGCTCTCAAACTGTTATAATGCTCATATTTCTTTAGTGACTTTTTTCTTCTATTTATCTATGTAGATGCCTACCTCTGCACAGTAAATGTCTTCTAAAAAGCATGCACTGTTTCCTCTGTTCCTGCTGTTCACTTGGCATGTCAGAGATTGCCAATCAGTGTCGAATTTTTTCCCCCTCAATACTTTTACTGGCCTGTCTCAATTTTCAAGTGCTTCTGCTTTGGATGGCCACAAAATGCTTCTACTTTTGATTCTTTTGTGTGCACTTAATATTAACAGACATGACTGGTGCATCTCCATCTTCTGCATACATTATTATTATTTTTTCCTTTCACCAAAAGAGAACATTTCAAGAAGTAGTGCACAGCCAAATCTTTAGGGTGCTGAATGGCATGAAAAACAGTGAGCAGCCCTCCCTCACCTTGGAAGTTCAGATCCTGACAACACATCCCAAAAGATGCGACACTAAATACAAGAAAATATTATGCTCTATATGCAATTTCAAGCACCAAGTACACTGTAAACATCCCCCACATATTTCAGCCAGAAAATCTTTTCACAGAGCTGAGATAGTCTTACATTGTCTCCTACTTCAATTCATCTTTGGATTGCAACTGTATCCATATCAGAGTCAGACTATTCTTAAATCATTCAAGGACATCCTTTCAAGTGTAAGAGTCTCAGCAGACTCTTCCCTTTTTATGGTTTTGCTCTAAAAGGGTGTTGTAACATTTTCCTATTTGTCTCATTCAAGTAGTGCTTTCCCACACCATGCACAAAGCAGCAGAAAGAAAATGTCTGCAACCATGTATGATTGAGGAAAGCTGATGCTATCATTCTTGAGGCTGTACTTCAAAGGATTTGAAAGTTTGTTTTGATAAAAGATAAAGGGACCAAAGTTCAAGTTCTGTGATCAGAAGCACAAAACAGGGGTGTCTTCTGATGCACTCTGCTTGTTAGCTTTAGGCTGTGTGCACTCAGACTGTCAAAGTTGCCAGCATGGCTAAACAGGATAAGAAAGTGAATGACACGAAGAAAATAAGGGCCACAAAGAAAGTCAGACGAGGAATACACGAGTACTCGTCAATGATGGGGATCACAAGAGAATTTAGTCTGCTTTGCTGTGCCTGATTTGTACAAGAAGTGTTTCATAGGCAGGAACCAGACAAAATGCAGTGCTTGAAACCTCACTAGAATGACAATGATTACTTACAAAGAAGGAAAATCACCCTATAGACAGGTTATGGAATGGGTTCACCTGCATTTATTCCCTCCAAGGCACTCTATTTCTACTACATGACGCATGAAGCTCTGTTTGAATTTGTTCTGGAAATCACAGAATCACAGTAAAATTCATCATAGAAGAGACCAAAATTTATGTGGTCTGACTTCCTCCTCAGGACAGGTTTAATTTCAAACTTGGATCCCTTCCTTTATCTGCTTGTCACAGCAGGTGCTCCAGCTCCCTTACCACCCTGGTGGTGCTGTGCTGGACTTTCCCCAGATTGTCAGCACTTGTGGATATGATATTCCACATTTAGCTTTGCAAGTGTTGTGTGAAGGGAAATAATCACCCTCTTTTGACCCATTGGTCACACTTTTTTTGATGAAAGTCAGTATGCTGTTACTGTTTATTGCCCCAAGGTATTATGTATTAGCTGAAGATCGCCTCCTTGACAGTCCTGGAATTCTGGATTTGTCTTATTTTACTTTGTTATTTTCATGTTGAGCTTTTTCCTTGACAGGCTTCTTTTTCTAACAGTTTAGCTTATGGTAGCTCCTTAAATAATTTTTTATACATTTCCTGTGCTGAAGACTAATGAATTTAAAATGACAGACAAAGTAAGAGAAGAATAGTGCTCTCCTTCAATATTTTTTTCTTTTTTTTTAAATTTTCAGTATGGTATCTGGCTTTATTGGGAAAAAAAAAAAAAAACAACAAAACCAAATAAAAAAACCAAACCCCACCAAAACAACAAAACCCTCAAACCCAACAAACAAACAAAAAACCCCACAAAAACCCTACCCCAATCTAAACAAAGCTAATAATAAACTGATTAGAAATATTATCAGTCTTCTGATTCTTAATCAAGAGTCTCAAAATTATTGTATTTTAATTTATCATCTCTTCTATGGAAAACTTACATTTTACACGTCCTTCTAATCTAAATCATAAGCAATCTCAGGACTGAATACTTCAAGCTTTTGAATAAGCTTATATAATTTAATCTTCAAAATTTTATGAAAACCTCATCATAAGCATGTACTCGATGGATCTCATCATGAGTCTCTGAAATTGCCTTCCACTTTAAATTTCCATCTGTAACCTGAAAGCCTTTTTGGATGGAGTTACATGCTATCCTGAGACTTTCAAAACCATGGAAAATAAAATTCTGAAACAGAAGTTTAATAGCTTTGGAGGTTTTTTTATTAGCCACTAATAGCTTGCAATTTGCATCTAGCTTAGCTTTTCCTTTCAAAGAAGTAGGATAAAGAAAAGTCTCTGCATGTGCATGTCACAAATTTTAGAGTGGTACGGGTGAGCATAAATGTGTAAAGAGGAAAACATGAAGAGTTCTTTGGGTTTTTTTATTATTTCAAAACCCTTCCCTTTCTTTTTTCCCCACTTATTTTTTCCAGGCTAATGAGACAAGATATTTCAGTGCCTCATAAGTACATTTGTGATATTTGTTTTAATAAAACAGATTAATTTTCTCTCTAAAGCATTATAGAATTATTTTAAAAGTTACTTCTCTGTTAAACCAGTTAAATAGTAGGTTTTGTTTTTAACTTTCTTTTCTTACACTGAAGTCAAAATACCCGTATTCTTGTAATTGAGTTTAAAACCCCTAAAACATATAAAAGAAAGTCATAGAATTCCTTTAAAAGAAAATCATGCTGAAACTATTACTGATTTGCTTCCAGATATACCTTTCATGAAAACACATAATATGCAACAAATTGCATACTTTGACAGTAAGAGGTTGAAAATTCCCTCAGGGTATTTACAGGAGAGTAATTTTTCACTCTGTGGATGGTAAAAAAGATGAGGCTGCTGGTCTTACACATAAGATTAGATTTTTTTTTCCTTCTTATTAAGCCAAACTAGCTTTCAGACAATAAAAGTGTGAAGAGGGAAGTAATAAATGATGTATTCAAAGAAAAGCTGAGAGAAGACAATCGTTTATTCACAGAATGTTATCTGAAGACCCCCAATGACAGTGAAATGGCTTTTGCATAGGGTGTATGAACAAAGTTAGAAGTCTCACTATTTACAGCGGTGATATAGTATGAGCAGTGTGCAGCAGCACATGTAGGTGTGAGGTGTGGACCATATTAGAGAAGACAACAGAACTCCATTAATCCAACAGTCATTGTCTAAACATCACTGCAAGAAGCTGACATTGTCTGTGAAAACATGCTGTTAATTTAATAAGATATAGTTGCTGTGATAATTCAGTTTGGAGGATTATATAAAAACTTCTCTAAGATGGATATACAGGTACTCAAATAGATTACTCACACTGAAATAGGTCACTTTCAACTTTTTTTAAGCCACTGCTTAGAAGACCAAAATTTCACTTAGCTCTACCAAAATAAAAGTATAAAAGGATAAATTTTTTGGATGCTAACACACACACAAGATTGTGTAGAGTGAGCCCATGTAGCTGGTTGCTGATAATCAACTCTTAATGTGAAACCAGATACAATAAATTGTCTGTGAAGTATGACACTTCTAAATCTCAAATGGTTAAAACTTATAGATACCTATAGCATTTCCTTGGCCAAAAAGAGTCTTTATTTTGACTGTCATCCCTGATGATAGGTACAAGACACCTACCAAATCGAATATATCTTGACCTGAGCACCACCCTTCAGTGATTGGAAATTCCCTTTTTCCAGTCTCTGTTTTAACATAACATTATTCCTGACTTTAAATCCTTAAATTGAATAGTAAAGCAGTTGTAGATAGAATTGCATCAACAAACTACTTTTCTTGTTCAGAAATCCTTATCAAACACTCTCAAATCCTGTCTTCTGAATCTGCCTTTTTACATTATTGGTCCATCTGTCATGAACAGCAGCCATGGGCATAGGGAAAAAACATCTGCATTTGAGTAGAAAAGCCGTCAGTTGAGTCTTGCTTTTGGCAAGTAGAATTGAAATTCAGCTCTTTCAGATCAGATTGTTTTGTAGTTGTCATCATCCACATGTTCATTGGGACTATTTTCAACTACCAAAGCTAACAGCATTTAGCATTTTAATACTGTTACAGGCTGGAGGCTGACAGGCATTCTTAAAGCATGCTTAGACTTTTTTTTTCTTTTTTTCTTTAAGTAAAGCCTCAAAATAAGAAACTAATGAGCAATAGATTGCCAGAAGAAAGGAACCGACGCAAGACAAATTGTAACACACAAATATGCTTCACAGGATTCTGTAAATGTCAACTCCTGATCTAATGGAGCTGTGAAAGCAACAGGCTATAATTCTATGATAATTCTGATATAACACTATTGCCAAATATTCCTAGATTTTTGAACTGACCCATTCAGAGTTTATTTAGAATCTCTCTCTTTTAGATGCAAGCATATTTTCCTAAGAAAATGGATTAGCGCAGTGGCATATTCTATTAACTAAATGTTCAGATCTTTGGGGTTTGTTTCACATTTAGATTCTTACTGTCTCACATAAGATCAACACCTCATACTCTTCTTCTCTACCTTCTCTTTCACTCTAAAAAAAACCCCCAAACCAAAGAAGTGTATTTTCAGTGAAAAATAAAGTGATAATTTTCAATTAAGAACATTATGAATAGGTACAGTATGATTCTTGAGCAGATAGGATTGTTCCTATCCTGTAGCAATGTGAGGCAGAGCACACATGCAGTACTAAGATAAACATCCTTTATGCATATATGTATAGACACTGGTAACCTTCAGATATGCTTTATAAACAATGGTTCTGGAGATTGTCAAAACAACCATGAAGTTGTTTTTTCCATCCCACATAATAATCCATACTAAATCAAAGCCTTCTCTCAAGGCTTTGATGAGAATGGTGGAAATGATGCTTTCTAAAAATCTTGATTTTAAATGGCTGACAATTGCTTAAATGACTTTGCTATACATAGCAGCTCTTCAGGGAATATTTAATTAAATCATAATTGCAAAAAATATCCTTGTCAGACACTACAGGACCACAGGGAAACTGAAAGACATATAGAGGAGAATCTCATTATCAAAGATCTCTTTTATACAAATTAAAATTGACTTATTCCAAATAGAGTAGATGAAATGAACATCCTATGTCTTTGCAAAGGAAGATAGTTCAAACATACTGTAAAATACAGACACAAGAATATATTAAAATCAGAAGCACACAATTCATTGTGATATAAACCTCGTGAGTGATGAGAACCTCAACATGACTTCTAAAATCTAAATGACAAGAAACCTCAACAATAAGACAAATACCATTTTTTTTCTTTTTAATCTCTCTTGCTGTGATGCTGTATCTGCTCCTGACCCCTATAGATTGTATACAATTTCCAGAGTGAGCATATAATTGTGTTACTTCCTTACTCTTCACTCTTACAATTAAAATGTGAATAAGTATCATGATATCACAGGACATTGCACAGGGACAGATCCATCAGTTGAATCAATGATGTCATTCCACAAAATGAAATGCTGATCTCTTCACTAAGGCACACAGGATTCTGATTAGGTTAGACTGGAAAATACAAGTTGCTGATTATTTGGAATACTAGCCTGTAACTCCATAGGTGGATAAAGACATTAAATAACAAAGCTGTCCATGCTTAAATTCAGGAATTTATGACCTCAGGATCAAAGAATAACATAAAATATTCAAAAAGTTGAAATTATAGTTAGGCTAGATACAAAATAGTACTTTAGAATGCAGTATTGATTTCTTGTTGAGTTCTTACTGAGATGGTATGGTATGCATTTTTATCAAAGACATCTGGGTTTTAAGCTAACATTCTTGCAAATAGTCAAGTGTCTTTAGAATACATTATTGTAATGTGACTCATACAGAGCTCCTACAAAACATGAGGTCCTACCTTAATTTCTTCCCTGGCTTCTCTGTTCTACAACTCCTAAATTCTACAGGTCAGATACACAGACAATATAAATTCATGTCTCTTTCTTGGCTTTACTTCTTCAGAAGACATTTTCTGTGAATATTGGCTGTTTACACAGTCTGACAATATGTTTCCCTGTGTCATTTTCACTTCAGGTTTTCTGGCACCATGGAACTTTACGAGTATTAGTCTTTGTGATACAAGAAGGAAAAAGAAAACTGAAAAGGGGCAGTAAAAATAGACTTGTCCTTGATGAATATTAACATATGGTTCAGTCTCATTCCTCCCTCCGACTACCTGATTTTGCTGTGTATTTTAATTAGAGTAGAACATAGAGTTGCAGCTTGATTTAGTGGTTGTGGTAGTGTTGAGTTGACAGACTTGATGATCTTAGAGGTCTCTTGCAACCTTAATGATTCTATGATTCTACAGTGTAGGTTATTAGGAAGGCACCCAACACAGTCTAAAAGAAAACTCTGAAGTATTTTGCACCAGTGCTTGTACATCAAATTAAGTGCCCCTATGTTAGCTGTTGTGGACTAACAGTTTGGAAACTCACATTCTCCCTAGAGTCTGTCCTGTTGATATCTTTTCATAGATTATAGAAAAAAAAAAAAAAAGAAAAATAATATATCTGAATGAATATTATAGAGCAAGTAGAGAGATCACAGTAAAAGAAAAAAAAAAGTTCTTTACCATTAATTACCATCCTTTAAGAGACTGAATATTAGTCATCCTTTCCTTTTGAGTGATTTATCTGAACACCACAAAAACAAGGTTCTTAAGAAGAGAGGCCTAAGGATTAAACAATCTAATGCAGTTCTTGTCATTTTCTCTTATGACCAACAGTGAAATCACAGACTTCTTTGATACAAAGATGAAGAACAGGAGCAGAGGAACTGTTAAAAATAGAATCTAAGTTCTCATGTAAAATTTCTGTCGTGCTGAGCAGTCAGAAACAGTCAAGACAGAAAATAAGAGCTAGTGGATGCTTTATCATGTAGTAATTCCTTATTTTTGAAGGGGTTACATAACATCTAGAATCACAGAATCATTTTCTTTTGAAAAGACCTTTAAAATAATCAAGTCCAACCATTATCCAATTCTACCATGTCTGGTGCTAAACCATGTCCCTTAACACCATGTCTTTGCATCTTTTAAATACCTTCAGGGATGGGGATTCAACCAGCACCCTGGAAAGTCTATTCCAGCATTTCAAACTTGAGGCCATTTCCTCTCATCCTGCTGGGGAGATAAGAATGAGCCCCACCTCACTACAAGCTCTTTCAGACAGTTCTAAAGAGCAATAAGGTCTCCTCTCAGATGCCTTTTCTTCAGGCTGAACAGCCCCAAGTTGCCTCAGAAGCTACTCATGAGATTTGTTCTCCAGATCCTTCACCAGTTTTCTTCCCTTCACTGGACCTGCTCCAGAAGCTCAGTGTCTTGTAATGAGCATCCTAAAAATTAACACAGTACTCAAGGTGTGGCCTCACCACTGAAGGGAGATAATCACTTCCCTGGTCCTGCTTGTCACACTGCTCCTGATACAGGCCAGGATGCTGCTGGCCTTCCTGGCCACCTGAGCACACTGATGGTTTATGTTCAGCCAGCAACACCCTCACCTGAGCAACACCCTCAGGTCTTTTTCTGCTAGGCAGGATTCCATCCACTTTCCTCCAAGCCTGTAGCATTGCATGGGGCTGTTGTAACTGATGTGCAGGACCCAGCACTGCCCTGGTTGAATCTCAAAGAATTAACCTCAACCAATTAATTCAGACTGTCAAGCCTTTCTACTCTCTGCTTGAGGGTGTATGTAAACAACTTCAATCACAGACAAAAAGACAAATGTTAACTCTAGATAAAGTTTAGTTTAGGAAATGTACATTTGATAATGAAAATACTTTTAACATGAAAAGAAATACAGTGAAGCGTTTCATGTAGAACAGGCAAAATCATCTGCTTCAATTTTATTTATAGATACAGCCTTTGAAACATACATAAAATATTTTTTTATATTTTGAAAAGTCTGTCTTGAAAATTTTTCATAGGAATTATATCCTCAGTTAAGCAACCAATGAAACAACAACAAAAAACAAAACCCAGAATAAAATTCAGGGCAGTTTGAATGGTTGTAAGAGCTGACAGGGATTTGGCTGGGGACTGAGACATGTACAGGCCATCTAAATTTTTGCTAGAGTCAATGGCCTAGTTGATAATGCAAGCTACTAATGAATGATTTTCTGCACCTCATAAACTATGGCATCAATAGATTTGTGCTCTGTGTAGCTAGGACAAGGTATTGCTATTCAGGCAGTAGTACCCAGTACATACTTAGCTAAATATGGTAGTAAACAACTGAGAAAAAACAGACCTTGTAATAAAGAATGTTTTACTTGCATAGAATCTAATTTTAAAAGAACATAAATTAGATTCAAGCAATGTTGAAAACCACAGCGTTTCGTGGTTTTGATCAAGCTCCAGATCAGATAGAAGAAATTAATTCTGTGTAACACTTAAGAGTTTACATAGACATCATGTCTAGAAATAAAAGCTGGGGGAAAGAAGTAGAAAAGAGAAGACTTTAAACACTATGATATTTTCCTTTCCCAGAAACTAACGTGATGGAGCCCTCCTTGCCTGGAAATGACTGAACATCCCCCTGCTGATGGGAAGCAGTGAATGAATTCCTTATTTTGCTCTGCTTTACAAACTGAACTGTCTCTATCTAAACCCACAAGTTTTCACACTTTTACATTCCAATATCCTCCTCCATCATGTTTGGTGGGGAGTGAGAGAGTCATTATCTGTTGCTTAGCTACCTTCCTGTCCCCCAGAAGTATGAACACATAATCTTTATTTTCTTGTGGTCCAGTATGTGGTGTTTCCAATACTTGAAAATTTTTTCACTGCTTTTTTTTCCCTTCTTGAAAGTCATTCTAAATTAAGTTATTTCCTCCTTCTTGAAACTGGAGCTCTAAGAGAAATCATATATCAAAATTGAGAACTTTCAACAGAAAATAACATTTAGAGACCTTTGTGATTGTAGAAGGAAAAGGATAAAAATAAGTCTATACTTCTTTTTCTGAAATCTTACTTTTTTTTTTGTTTAGGATATAGTTTACCAGTTTTGTATATGGGAGGTTTTTAAGACTATGGTCCTAAAGCAAATTATCTTTACAAAATGACAAGTATTAATGGTGACTTAAGTATTATCAAACCCATAATGCACTCTTTCAATATTTCAAAAACAGCTGCAGATAATGGAAACATATTGTAGAAATATGGATATTAATGGGATTTTCCTCCTGTAGGTTTTTAGACATCATACCAGCTGAATTTTAGGGACATGTTTCTAATGATCAGTTCTTTAGTGTTGGAATTGTACCTGTTTGACTGCAACCAAATACTCCTGTAGTGTAGAGCTGAGGGCTCTATCCAAGAGGTATGGACACGTACAAAGCTGGAGACTGGTACTTCCATGATGTCACTGGGATGGAGACTGACAGCCATGGGTTGTGCTGAAAAGGGAGTATTTGGGCCATGTACAGGAGGTTGATTTGGCTTCCAGTTGAGACTGGCCAGTACCAGTAGTCCTGTTGGTGAAGTAAGGGCTCTAGTAGTACATGTCTTCTATTTCAATAATATAAGCACTCTTTCTTTCATACTAATTATGTATTTATTCTCTGTTTTTGTGAGAGAAATATGTAGTGGCATTCACGGAAAAATCCAAACCTGCGTTTTTCAGACAGGAACACTTGCATAGTTTTTGGAGTTTGAGGAAGTTTTCCCAGTATGCAGACTTTAATCCACAACTGAATTACTCCCTCCTTCAGATTTCCTATGACAATAAAAACAAGTTAAAGTTCATTAATAGTCTGAAGTAGAGTTAATTTACATTATCTCAAGGTTATTTTTTTCCAGACTCAGATAATGGTCCTCTCCTTTCACCATTCCAAACTGGTGACACATGGGTTTGATGGGTGGACCACTAGATGGATAAAGAACTGGCTTGATGGCCACACCCAAAGAGTGGCTGTCAATGGCTCCATGTCCCAGTGGAGGCCAGTGACAAGTGGAGTCCCTCAGGGCTCAGTCCTGGGACCAGGCTTGTTCAACATCTTTGTTGGTGACATGGACAGTGGCATTGAGTGCACCCTCAGCAAGTTTGCTGATGACACCAAGCTGTGTGGTGCAGCAGACAGCTGGAGGGAAAGGATCCATCCAGAGGGACCTGGACAGGCTGGAGAGGTGGGCACAAGCTAACCTCATGAGGTTCAACAAGACAAAGTGCAGGGTCCTGCATCTGGGTTGAGGCAACCCCAAGCACAACTACAGGCTGGGCAGTGACTGGCTGGAAAGCAGCCCTGAGGAGAGGGACTTGAGGGTGCTGGTGGACAAGAAGCTCAACATGAGCTGTCAGTGTGCACTTGCAGCCCAGAAAGCCAACCAGATCCTGGGCTGCATCAGGAGAAGTGTGGCCAGCAGGTCAAGGGAGGTGATTCTCCCCCTCTGCTCAGCTCTGGTGAGACCCCACCTGGAGTACTCTGTCCAGTTCTGGAGCCCCTATTAAAAGAAGGATATGGACATGCTGGAACATGTCCAGAGAAGGGCCACCAGGATGATCAGAGGGCTGGAGCACCTCTCCTATGAGGACAGACTGAGAGAGTTGGGGCTGTTCAGTCTGGAGAAGAGAAGGCTCCGAGGTGACCTTCTTGTGGCCTTTCAATATCTGAAGGGGGCTACAAGAAAGCTGGGGAGGGACTTTTTAGGCTATCAGGTAGTGATAGGACTAGGGGGAATGGAACAAAGCTGGAAGTGGGGAGATTCAGATTGGACGTGAGGAAGAAGTTCTTCCCCATGAGAGTGGTGAGAGCCTGGAATGGGTTGTCCAGGGAGGTGGTTGAGGCCCCATCCCTGGAGGTGTTTAAGGCCAGGCTGGATGAGGCTCTGGCCAGCCTGGTCTAGTGTGAGGTGTCCCTGCCCATGGCAGGGGGGTTGGAACCAGATGATCCTTGTGGTCCCTTCCGACCCTGACTGATTCTATGATTCTATGATTTCATTTCTACCATCTTGAGAGATGATTTTTCCTTTGTGGAAGTGTTGATGCTAAGCAAATAAATAAGTAAAACATACAAACACATTTTGCAGAACGTAAAATCAATAAATAAATTAGAATGGAGATAAACAGACCTTTTCAAACTTTCAACTTAGAACATAGTGGAGATGAGGAGTTTACCTTTTCAGAAAGATCTTGGAAAGCTAGTGTAATTACTCTATTGGGTATACAAGCTGGCTTACATGAATGCAAGAGGCACATGTTTTGCTTTTATGTCTGCTTCCATTTCAAATTGTTTCACTCTGTCACGTGGAGATGTCTGAGTTTTAGTCATGTAGTGTTTTAAACCACTTCTTTTTTTTTTTAAGATGGTAATTTTCTTATTAATAGGGAGACCTCAGGCATGAAAGAAGGGATTTCTCCTGAAAGCTACTGTAATCAAAAGTGAAAGAATTCATGAAAAATACTTCATGATCCCCAAGGGATAGTTGCATTCCATAAGACTGGGCCACAGGAATAGGTTTGTTGAATTTTAACTTGACTATTTTTTTCCTTCCCCAAGGCTTTGATAAATTGCTTTTTAGAATTACATCTCTGTACTAAGGAGGGAATAGGTTCAGCATACATTGTATCTTGCCTAAATTAAGAAGTATCTCTAAGGGTATTTTGTATACAGAAGTTGTGAAAATGACTGCAGATTGTGTGGACTGAACCAGCTGTAAATTAGATCTCTCAGGTACAGCTATCTGCAAATATGGAAGAAAACTCTGAGCAGTAAATGAGGGGCTCCCAGGAAGCTGGGTTACAGCACTGGCATGGTTCTTGGGCAAAGTACTTGAAAACTAGCTCCAATACTTGAAAAGAAAAACTGAGAAAATATATTTATGAGATTTTTTTTCTATTTTGACAAGTAACAATTATATAAGAACCATAAAATATATTTAAATCATTGTCTTATCAACATACAGAAATTCACTGAAGCAAAGGCATCCACAGCAGTAGAAATAGCTGATGCTGAGAAAAGACTTACAGAACAGAGTGCATGGTTATGGTAGTGCATTGCATTTGGACTTCATCTCATGTTTTTGAACTTTATTATGTTAGTAAGGTAAAGGATATCTGTAGTAAACCTAAAAAGAAATTGAAGCAATGCTTATAGTAGTAAAGTTAATGAACTTGAGACTATCCTTTGGGTATAACCGAGACAAAGTGACCTAGCTCAATTCTTCTTCACTTCCTTATCCTGTGATTGCCATTACTTTCTATCTTCAAAAGCTTCTGAGGCATTTAGGGTTACATCTCCAAGGCTTCTGGGGTCCTTAAGCCATGCTCTTGGGCATGTTTGAGGTGAAATCCATCTGGCTGAGGCTGAATAGGTTCATGATCAACTCTGACCCTTCAGTTTGTTCAAGGTCTCTCAGCAGGGTGTTTCCCCATCTATTACATTCTGAGGAGCTTATTGGAGTAGAACATGTCAGAACATTGAATTTGCTTCATCCCAGAGCACAGCAACTAAGGTAATTTTTGCTCAAAAAGTCTGTTGATCATAAAGATGGTGTCAGTTTTGTCTACATTCAAGTGTTGAAATACATAAACCACTTAGTGTGTTCCTGATATGAACCTGAGGCAGGTGGGTGTAGTGGAGTTGCTTTTTGGGAATTTTTTCATCCTAAAAGTCCCTTGCCAAGTGGGAGGTAGGAGAAAAGGTTATGCCTTCTTTAGATGGAAAGCAAGGGAGTGAACTCCTGAAGTGAACTGTCTTCCTGACCAGAGACATGATTCTTTGTGTTTTTAGACATCAGCAGATGCAGGATAAAAGTTCCTGTGCCATCAGCTCTTAAAATGACAATGTGCAATATTTACTTTTTTTTTTTTTATTGTTACTATTTTTTAATACAGAAAGTGAGATGCAGATCATAATTGAGAGCAGACAGATGGAATTTCCTGGTTTGCATGATGGCTTATTAGCTAGCCAGATAGAAATAGCAGCACTTTTAATGGTTGTTTTAGGTTGGCCAATTCTATGCCCACCAAGTGTGTGGACTTGAGAGCAATGTTGCAGACTAGGAATAGAGTTGAAAAATAATGAACGAGCACTAAAGACTCATAATTTAATTGCTTCCCTTTCCCTGTCTCTTACGAAGAAAAGTCAAGTTTCTTTGTGTGGAAGATTTTTGGGTACACAATGCACTTTGTTCTTTGTAAACTTGATCACTTTGAGAATAAATATACAAGACAAGCAAGGGCTGTCAGAGCTTCTCAGCTGTGCTTGGCCCTGTTTACTGATCCTCTCCAAGCAGCTCCCTGAGACTGCAGTGCCACAATTCCTGCACAAAGGTATTGCTACTGGCTGCTCTGGTTGGCAGTTGAGTCACCATCCCTGGATGTGTTTAAAGTTTGTTTAGATGTGGTGCTTAACAATATGATTTAGTGGTGAACTTGGATAGAATAGGGATAATGTTTGGACCTACTGATCTCCAGGGTCTTTTCTACCCTGAATGATTTTATGATACTATAAGCTTTTCTTGCATATTTAACACTTTTGGTTGTTATTGTTAATTTTCAGCCACTCTTTTGTGGCTTAGTGTGAATAAAACTTGCTGTGAATTTTGTAATTAGGTAATGCACGTAATAGTATCCCTTAATCTATTTCTGTAGCGAATTCAGCAATCTGAAGAAAACCTTTATTCTTACTTAAAATCTTTTCTATATTCTTATATTTTGAAGATAGAATGAAAAGACTTCTAAGCTTATACACAAATAAATGCATTAACTGCTATGGCAGTTTCATAAAGCACTGAGAAAGCCCTGGTCTCTCAAAATGAAGGGTGGAATGATACGCCCAGTAGAGATAAGATTTAAACCTGAGTTTTCCTATCTGCAGGTCAGATATATTGCCACACTTTTCAGAAGATGAAACATTGCTTTATATTTTCCCTGCAAATATTTATTTTATTAAGTTTAAATGTTCAGTTGTGTTCATGTTTTTCCCAAACCTGAATTCTGGTTTTGGTTTGTTTGTTGGTTTTTTTTCCAAAAGTTCTCCTTAATACTTTCAAAGACTGAACATTTCCAGCCCTGACCTATTTTTCTGGGGTCATGATCTGATCTAAAAATTTTACTTTCTCTTGAACATAAGGGAGAAACTTGATATGTTCTTTTCACTTTCACTTTGATTCTTGCCTTTTTTTAGCATCACTTATGGTACTGAACTATTTTTATGATATTAGTTATAACTATATCTTTTTATGATCCTAAAACTCTTTCCCAAGAATATGTTCTCAGAAATATTATTAAGGAAGGCTCTTAATGTGCTTTTTATCTTAGGAACATTCTATTAATTCTCTTCTAGTTGAAATTGTGCTGTATATGTATTTATTTCAGAAAAAAATGATGATGCCCAGAAATGGAAGAATTCCCAAAGACACAAAATTTTGATTGCATTTAAGTGAAACTTTACAATGTATAGACAAACTCTCCAAAATTATGTGAATGACCTAAGTGCCAAGAAATGGGTTTCTTGTAGAGAGGAAGCCACTGGATTATTCCAGTACAGACAGCAAATCACATCAGCTGACTTGTGACACATTAAAACTCCTACATATGGAGGGAAAATTAAAAACAGTTTTGACCTTCATCAAGTAGTGACTATTGTTTGACTTTTTTTTTTAAGTATGAAGAAAATTACTTCTTATTTTAGTTGAAGTGATACACTGGCTCTACTATTGTGATAGATATAGCAATAAAGCAATAGCTGTGTTTTGCAGAGTTTTGATGTTTGGGTTTTGGTTTGGTTTGGTTTTGTGTTGTTTTTAGTTGATTTCATTAACAAAATTACATTTTTTGTGGATCTTAGTACAAATTAATGCATACACCAGTAGTGGCCCCAGCTTTTAGCAATTCTAGCACTTCAGAAAATAGCCTGAAGAGCACATGCAATTTAGCAGCCAGCCTTGCAAGCACACTAAGATAGAAGTGTAGTATCTGTTTCTGCCTTTCAGTAAAGCCACATCAATATCAATTATGTCTTTGAAAAAATACAGTATTTATGCTCCAATTAGATTTTTTCCTGTTGACATATTGAAGGTTTAATTTCTGTAATTTTCTTCATAAGGCTTACATTTCTATATCCCATGAATCATCAGAGGGATGCCTAACATCCCAGTGGCCCAACTTTCCATGGCCATTAATTTCAAATTCAAATAGTAGAGAAATCCTCTAAAGTATAAATTATTTCTGCTCCTTGGAATATCTTTGTTTTAGTTGATTTATGGTGTTTGGAATTTCACAGGCTGAAAATCTTACAGAGATACCCTTGATGCATTCAATCAGATCTTAACTTACTTGTTGTTGTTTAAAATGCTTGGATTATTACCTGCCTTCAGGTGTTTCTGAATTGTTTACCCACAGATATAGCACAGAGCATCTGTTTAGTGTCTCCTCTCTGTTTAAAGATACTGCAGTAGATTCACAGAACTGTAAACCAAGAGTAAAAATAAGCAAATATCCATATAAGCTACATTTAATACTTCCTAGAAACAACAATTTTTTTACAAAAGAAGATAACCATTATTCATTTGTGCCACGTTGCACCCAGCTCAGGAGGGGGTGGGCTGAAAAGAACCTAGCCTCAGGTGCACAAAGAAACCTGACCCAGGTGGGCAGAAAGACTTGGTGGCCCCTCCCAAGGGGGGGGGGAGTGGTCCCTGAGTCAAAGTCTATTCCACTCCCACTTTCTGTCCACCAAGCCTATTTAAGGGGAGACATTTCCTCTCTCATTCTACTTGCTCCTAACCTCACCTGCCTGAGGTGCTGCTCCTGCTGTTACCATGTGGTGGGGCCTGTTCCGTGCTGCTCTAGCCTCCTAAAGAGATTCCACATTGCATCCAGAGAATCCTTTGCCAGTTGTGCTTGGTTTTGTATATATTTTTATTTACCCCATTTTTCCTTATACCTTTGTAACCTTTCTTTTACTCAAGTTCTTTTTATATTTTGTTAAACTTACTTTTTTTGCTTCCAAATTGATTTAAGACTATTTGTTTTATAGTTTTACCTCTCTTTTCTCCTACCTAATGTGCTTTCCCCTACTGGGGAAAAAAGGGAGAAGGAAAGCAACCTAAATCTGTTCCATTTGGGCTTTTGGACTCCAGGAAAGCTTAAACCACAACGTTGTTGTATATGTAGAGTTAGATATTAATCAAGTTGAAGTTACTGTCTTTAAAGGACTTTTACATTAGAAATTCAAATATATTTTACAAATCTGTTTCACATGATGAAGTCTATAAGGTTTATGTAGTTCCTGAACATGGAAGAACTTCAAAGTTGAACTTCAAATGTTACAGTTGCTATGTGGTTTTTAAAAAAATTTAGTGATAGAAGAATAAAAAGGAACATTTACTGCTGATGAATTGCTCTTTAAGCATGTTCGATTTTTTCCATGTGTTTTTCTCCATACGGTGAACTGAAAAATTCATATTTTAGATTTTTAACCTACTGAAATCTGAAGTAATGAAAATATTTAGTTTAAAATATTTAACATTTAATTAAGAAACTGTACAAGCAATTAGACCATGCTCAAAGACCATTCAAATTGGTAGAATACTTATTTTCTGTGGCTGTTTTCAAGTAATCTCACATTTGGTACTATCTGTAGGACACCCCACTGAAAAATACACCTAAACAGTAAGTCAGGCTTTTTTTTTTTTTTTTCCCCTGTGCTATAGGAGCACTGGTTTAATGTATATTAATAATGGTAAATGTATTATTACATGTCTTATAAATGAGATCATTCATTATTTAAAAGTGAAAAGAATTTTATTCCTCTGTTCTTGGTACTTGGTTTTCTCATTGCAGCAACTGCCAATAAAAAAGGGTTGTGTCAGACCTTACCTCAATGCAGTTAATGATATCATCTTTCATTCTTTGTTAAATATTCTATACTGTGATTTTGTAGTCTATGTTTGGGTGACCTGCTGGGTACTGACTGGTCCCTCCAATTTGGTGTGGCCTAAGAACTTGATGTGACTGCATTTTGTCCCACCGTCCAAGGTGATGAATAAAGTAAAACTGAGCTAACCCTACTATTGAGATATGTCCACTGGGTGTCAGTTGAGCTTTGTATCATAAATCAGAAAAAAGTCCTGCTGGTTTTCTGACCACTTCATAGCCCACCTAAACAAAATTTATCTCATAATTTTGAGTAAGGAGAGATATGAGAGACCTGTTTGCCTAGGACTGAATAGATCCAAGCATTTGTTTAATTTTCTTTCTTCCTAGAACTGATCTCATAGGTTTTCTCGTGAATCACTTTACATAGAATATAAATGCAGACATGCTCTATTTCTACCCATTTACACTTCTCCTTTAGTTCAATAGTTCAGTGGTTAAAAAGCATCTGGAGAAACAGATGATGTTCTGCCCAGAGAAATCCTCTTTTTGTAGATGTGTAATCCACATTATAAACTAATATCCCAAAGCAGTGAGAGTGGGAAAAGTGTTTCTTTTTATTCTTTCTGATGAAAGACTAATTGAATATTCATTTAACTAGGAAAAGAAGTTACTATGTAGCATTATAATTAGACTTCTCACCCTGAATTAAAGTCATACAGGTTTCACTCATTATCCCAGTGCACATATAGCATCAGATGTTTAAATATTCACTTCAGGGAGGAAGGTAGCATTAATATTCTCTTGAAGGTGAGTTTCTTAGCAGTGTGTTACAAAGGCATTCGTGTGTTTCTTCACTGGTCTTCCCACTGAGTATGCAATGAAAAGCAGTGAAGAGGAGTTCAAGATAAGAACTGAACTCGTGTAAGGCCAAAACTTCATAGTATTTTTGAGAAAGTTTCATTTCTTCACTCTGAAAAGGAAGATAGAAGAAGAGTCCCAGTGGTCCTTTTGCAGGAAGAGGAATGGCATACTAGCTGCTACCTGGAAAGATCACTCACAGAAGCTGTTGCACACAATATCACACCTCCCTTCTGAGCAGAAACAGCTGGTTTCCAGGGCATATCAACAAAGTAAATTAAACAGATGTCATTTTGTCACATCATCCTGTACAACTGTGTACTATATTGATGTCTGAAGATATGCTACGCTAGTTTATATGGTCCTACTCTGGAAGAAGGGTTGGATTCAAAGATCTCCAGAGGTCCCTTCCACCCCCTAACATCCTGCAATCTTGTGACATTTTGCTAGGTAAAAATAAAAAGATGGCTGGGCCCAAAGAGTGGTAGTGAATGGAGTCCAGTTGCTGGTCAGTTAGGGCTGAGTATTGGGTTCTCTTTGATATCTTTATCAATGATCTAGATGAGGGAATTAAGTGCATCCTCAGAGTGTTTGCAGCTTGGCACTAAACTGGAAGGGAGTGTCAATTTGCTTGAAGGTAGGAAGGTACAGAGGGACCTGGACAGGCTGTATCAATGGGTTGTGGTCAGCTGTATGAGGCTGACTCAACCGTAAGTGCTGAGCCCTGCGCTTGGGTCAAAACAACCCTATGCAATACTACAGGCTTAGGGGAGTGGATAGAAAGCTGCCTGGCATTAAAAAAAAAGTGGGGGTGCATGTTGGCAGCCCTCTGAAAATGAGCCAGTAGTGTGCTCAGGTGGTCGAGAAGGTCAGCATCATTCTGGCCTATATCAGGAACAGTGTGACAAGCAGGACCAGGGAAGTAATTGTCCTGCTGTATTCAGCACTGGTGAGGCCACACCTTGAATACTGGGTTTACTTTGGGGGCCCTCACTACAATAAAGGTATTTTGGTCCTAGGGCAGGTCCTGAGAAGTTCACCGAAGCTGATCAGGCATCTGGAATACAGGAGCATTAGAAGGAACTGGAGTTAGGTACCCTGGAGAAAAGGAGGCCAAGGGGAGACTTCTTTACTCTCTGCAACTACGTGAAAGGAGATTGCAGCAAGGTGGATATTGGTCTCTTCCCTCTAGTAGGATGAGAGGAAACAGCCTCAAGTTGCACCAAGGGAGGTTTGGATTGCCTGTTAGAATAAACTACTTGACTGAAAGGGTTATCGAACACTGGAATAGACTCCCTAGGAAGGTGGTTGAATCCCCATCTCTGGAGGTGTTTAAAAGGTGCAGAGATGTGGTATTATGGGAGACTTGGTAGAGTTAGATAATGGTTGGACTTGATGATCTTAAAAGTCCTTTGCAACCAAAACAGTTATTTGATTTGCAAGATCTCTCTCTCTCTCTCAGCGAAGTCTTCATTTCTCATTGCAGAATATATATATTCTTTTACTAATTCTATATTACTTCCATTTCTGGAGTCCTTGAGAAATCACAGAATTAGGAAGTAAAAATTACATAGGACAAAGAATTTATAAAGGCTTTCTTGAACCATATCGGTGTGGGGGGGAGACTAAGCCAGGGCCAATTCTGAGTTTGTGTATATATCCTTTTACTTTGGTACCTTTTGTATTTGGTTTACTTTTGCAACTAGTATTTCCATTTAGCTTCCAAATCTGTGTGAGTGTGTTTATTTACTCCTTTGGGGTAAATTCATTCTGTCCTCATTCCAGAGCTGTTTCAGCTGAAACCAAGACAACAACATAAGTGGAGCCACCTCTTGATGATGTGTACCAGGGCAGAGAAATAAAACTGCTTATGATAGGGAAAGAGGTGACATTTTCATACTAGTCTGACCTTCATTACGGAATGAGAGTCACCCATGATGATGGAACAGATAAGAAAAGTTAAATGCTTTTATTTTTGTAAGCATCCTTTTGTACCCTTTTATTTAGATTGACTGTTGCTAACAGAAAAATAAGATGTGCTAACACTTTTTCTGACAGCATATTCAACTTGGCAAATCAACTAAAAAGAGAGCTGAAAGTAGAAATTGGTCCTTTTTGACAAAAACCACTCTTCCTTCAATTATATGCAATATTTCTATCAAGATAATAATACCCTAAAGACACAGTGAAATGTGATTGAAAGACTATGCAATCAAAATACAGGTTTCTCTTTATCAGTTACCTATATGGACACTGCAAATTTTATTCCAGGGAGTGCCATTCTGCCTGCAAAGGCATAGAAGTATACACTTGTCTGTTGTCTTTTATATAATCTCTTGCAATATTTCAGCAACTATTCTTAAATTCTTATGCCACTTAGTTCTCAGTTTGATTTATTCCTTTATTTCCTTTTAAGTCTTCCTTCTTGATTTTTTTTTCCATATCTCAAACAACTTTCATTTTACTTCTAGTTAGAACTCAACTCTGATATTCATTAAGCATTTGCAGCTAGCAGCAGTCAGAGATTTGCTGTAATAGCAGGCACAGAATAAACACCTGCTACAATAGATGTGAGTATAGCATCACATGTGGCATCTGGAAATCTACATTTTCATGATTGCTTACTTTGTAATGATGTCTCTATAACTGCTCAAATTGAAACATTTTCCCTAAAGATAGAGAAATTAAAATGTCAAAACTTTTTGGAAACTTTTTGATTTTTTTATGCAGCTGAAACCAACTTGCCATATATTCTCTGTATATGGAAATAGAAATATATATTATTTGTCAAAATCAAATAATTTCACCTACTGTTTATTATAACTGAATTCACAACTAACCATGTCAACGTTTCAGATACGAAAGGATTACTATCATAAAAATCCTTCACCCAATGAAGAAGTCAAATACCAGAGACTTAATTTCATGCCTATTCTGTAATGTTTAAATGCAAGTTATATTTCTTATGCTACAATTTTATGTAAATTTAACCCCATAAAATCACGTCTAAGGTTGACCATACACAGCCTGATTCTGAAAATCTCTGATGGTGGTAGGTGCACACTAGAATTATACCGTTGATGAGAACTGCAATTTTCCAGACTTTTCTGTTTACGGTGTGTAAGCTAAGTAATTGGATATTATTTTCTGTTATTTTATTGCCACTGGAATAAAAGAAATGTAGAAACATTCTGGCAGTCCCTTTTAATCCAGCTTTACATATTTGTGATTCAGAGTTTTTAGTTACTTCTTTCAGAAACTGTTTTTGTGGTTTACTTTCTCTTCACTCTTCTTACAGTATTGTCCTGATGACATAATTGTTTCACACTGGATTCAAGTATTACATTAATAACTTCAGAAGAGGTTGCATAACATTTTTGCCATTTGTCTCTGTCTAAAGCTCAGCTTATCTAGAAAATGCACTTAGTGTTGAAATTTGGTTTATAAATTAAAAAATCATTGCACTAATGCATCAAAATTTTGCAGTTCCTGAAACAAAGTTCTTGAAAATTTTTTTTTCTGATTTCTCTTACAATCTTTTTAACTATTCAGACAAATAAAATAACTATTCAGACAAATAAAATACAAATAAAAGGAATCAGAAATATTAGCCAAAAAAACCCTATCATAACATGATAAAAAGACGCACCTTCTGTTGTAACACAAATAATAAATTAATAATGAAAATGCAAATTATAAGTACTAGAGAAGGGGGGAAAGTCAACAACAGTCAGTGATTATTAATTCAAATCCCTCAATGTGAATCCCTAATCTGATTTATAATACTGTTTTCAAAGACAGTGAGCACCAGTAACTCTATTTAAATTGCAGGTGTTCAGGAAAACGGAAGGTCAAATTGAATTTGCTTGATACAGACAGTTTTAAATATTTAATGTAAACACACAGCTTCTAAAACTTTGATCTGTATAGAATGTCACTTTGTTATAAAGAAGGATACACAGCAAAAAAAGGAAAATAGAGTAAGAAGTCTGTCTGTGTACCTGGTGTGAATGTTAAATTTTCTTTTATTTTCTAGTATCTGTGTGAAAAGGTAGATTTCAGGTTGTCACATTCTGAAGGAAGTCTGAATGAAAGTAAGTGATATGTACTTAAATCTCTTCTGTGTGAACCCTTCTTGATGGCAGACTTTTCTACAGTCAACAGAAAATTAACAGGGTGCCACATCCCTGAGGTGGTGAAAGAATCAAGGTGACTGATTGAAAAAAAGAATTAGTCATTCTTCTTTGCTGTATAGGATGTTACCAAACCTGTCATGCATTTGGTAATCAGAAGGCAGATGATGTATGTCATGGAGAGGAGAATCTCTGGAAAGTCAGGGAACAAACAACAGAATTCAGAGTTTCCATGGAATGATGGATAGAACTACTCTGGCCAAGCTTGCACATCTCAGCATGATCTGATACAGTAAATGACTACAGGTATGTCCCTTATATCTTTCCATTTCTAAGGATTACCCAGTAGCCTGCATTCAAGCACAATTCTTCTGAATACATATACCTAATCTAATGCTGTTGAGAACACATGTCATTATCAGGAATTCACATTATGAAGGCTGATAACAGGGGTACTGAAAGCATAGCCACCATCTGACAGTAGCATGTCAGAGGTATAGACACGAATTCTCAATGGCCAGTTAGTGTTTTTAACCATTGATCAAGCAGGTTTTGAAGGCAACAGGGGGAACAGTTTCCTGTCTTTGGACCTGCAATACACTACTTTGATAGAGAAACCTCTGTGGTGTCAGAAGTGTATCCCTGGAAAGCCCACCTCCACGGCATGCACTTTCCCAGGCAGTTTATCATTTCCCACAGTTCATAAATCTTCTGGAAATGATGCATCTATGAAAACTCCCAGGAACTTGGTATGCATGATTCTTACATGTTGAATTTGTTCATCCTTGTTCCCCCTGCACACTGTGCCTGCTGTGCTAAATTTCTTTCACTTCTCATTCCCAAGAGTCAACATGTAATAGGAAGTGCCTAAGTAAACTAAATAGTTAAAAAACAATAGCATGTTTTGAAATTCCAAGAATGCTTGAAAAGAATTCCAACAACAATTGAACTCAAGTCTGAATTGCATCTGACTTGGTGAATTATAAGCTAATTTATTGTTTATAATAGGCTAAACCCATTATTTGTTCTGATAAATTAGTAAGGCAAAAAATTTTGTCTGCTTAAAATCTGTACTGTGGTCCACATAGACCTGCTATCTAAATCCAGAAGTGTAGCCTTCTAGCTTTATAAGTCTTGTAGTTACCAATCCAGTAGAGTTTATCACTTTACGTGCCATCTCCACAGGGCTTTTACAGAGGAACTCAGCAGTAATTGTCAGATGCACAGTAAAGGTATCTGTTAAATCCATTATCGCTCAAGTTTATAACTGGTTTGAGTGATTTGAATTCACTTTATGAATGCATTGATATCCACTAACATCACTAGGTTTAAAGAGAGAGCATCAGCAAGTCTTGCAAAGGGAAGAGGCAATGCTGAGGGAAAAAAAAAAAAAAGTCTAAACCAGTTTAAATTCTTCCAAAGTAACCAGAGAACGATTGAATGTAGTATCACTGTCTAGCACTGTCTACCTACTGTTTGGGTAAAATGTGGCAATGTTGACTTGGATATGTGATGTGATTTTTGTAAAGACTATCTTTTTAAAAGAGTGGATTCACTTGGTTACTGTCACATCTGTAAATCACTGTAAATGAAAAATTAGATGGAAGTTTCTGTCAACTCATTGATGGAAAAAAATAGAAAGAATGTTTGTTGTCAGTGGGAATATTGGAAAGATTCAGTGAACCCCAGATTAATCATTCACTCCTCTGAATGATATTTAATGAAATACAGAAGCCTGGGTCAGGTTCAGCTGGAATAAATTAATCTAGTTTCATTAAACGTATTACAGATGAGGTTTTTTGGCTTTCCATCTTACCCATCTGACTAGCATCTTCTGAAGGTGAGAGGTAGCACATTTCTTCTTTCAAATACTGCTTATAGCAGGGGATTATTTGGACAAAACTATAGCAACAGTTGATTGTGTTTAGAACTGAAAAGTAACCAAAGCATTTCTCTTTCATTGAGAACTAATATTTAAATCACAAAGTAGAAGAATTATTTTGAAAGATAAATACTTCCCTTAGAAAGGTTGTACTACATGAGTACCAGAGACAACAGTAAGCAGGAGCTGTGTAGAAGCAGTACAGCTAACATACATAACTGGTCAAAGGAATCTGATAGCCATAGGAGAGAAGGAGTAAAAGAGACTCTGGAACAGGTTGCGCAGGGACGCTGTGGATGCCTTGTCCCTGGGGGTGTTCAAGGCCAGGCTGGATGAGGCTTCGAGCAGCCAAGTCTAGTTGTAAGGTGTTCCTGCCCATGGAAGGGAGGTTGCAGTAGATGATCTCTAAGGTCCCTTCCAACCTAAGCCATTCTGTGATTCTGTGATCTGCTAGGAAAAGGCAGTCTTACACCTGTGGCTGTTAGCATACTGGTGATTAAAGAAACTAAGAGGGGGAGAGATCAACAACAGACCTCATGTTGTTTTGTTGCTATGGTTTTCTTTTCTGTGCCTTTAGGATTTCCTCAAAGAGGATTCATAAAGGATATGTTTATAAATTGTCTTAGAATATCATCCTTCTACATCCAATTGTATTTGGTATTTGTTAAATAGATCAATTTGCTGAGATGCTTTTTAAAATAATTTTTGTAGTGTTTCAAGGTTGTTTTTTTTTTTAATTTATATTGTTCTGATGTGAAAATTAGGTGTTAATTTACTTGTGTAAGTATCAGACATAGAAGTACTGGAGCAAATCTAGTCTTCTTACTTACCTAATCTTTATTAGGATGATAAAGCTCAATAACTTTCTAACATAATGCAAAAGCAGCAACATCTGAATCCTGTTGTATCTGTTAATAACAGTTCAGAATGGCTCAGAACAATGAAGTATACCTCTCTTTTGTAAGAAATAGCACATCCACTTCCCTGTTTTCTCCTCTAAACTGTTTGTAAACTGTGCTAAACTACTTCTGTCAGGACTGGATAAGAGGACCCAAGTGAGGCAACAATAGAATTCCATTATTTTGGTATAATAACTCTTCTTTCCCTCTAGCGAATCTTATCAGTCTCTCCCTGTCACCAATGTCAGGTAGTGTTAGCAACAAGGGAGCTACATTTTCCACATGGTATGCAGACCACTTCAGCAGGCTTCTGCAGCATATATCTGTGTTGCAGAAATCATTCTTCATATCAATATCCAGAAGAGATATGAGCTTTAAATATTAAGGTAATTATGCCAGCACACACCAACTCAGCAGGAAAGTCATGAGTTTGACATGGTTGGCTCTGTGGTTTCCAGCCATTTCCTCACATGTTGTAAATTTTGAAATGTTTTGGGTTTGTTTTGTTTTTTTTTTTAAACTTTCTTCCTCCACAACATCTTTCTTTATTGCTTCTGTTTCATGTTCCTTTTTCATGATCATTCATACATTTAACTGCCCAACATTTCTTCAAAAGACATTTTTATAACTAGATTAATAAGAGAATTAGAAGGAAAACACAAAGTTCAAGGCTGCAGCCTGAGTATAGTTAATATTGCCCCTTTTTCACTTTTTTTCTTTTTCCTTTCCAGGTGCAAGGTAAGTTTGGTTTTGCTATTGATTTTACAGGCATCTCTATTTGAAGGTCTTTCTACCCTTAAAGGTGTGAAATCTATTTCTTATGAAAGGACTTGCAGCTCTTTTGGTTTTTTCTTTGTAATAATTTTTTTTTCTTTATTAATGTCTTCTTTTGTGGGCTAAGTTATGCAATATTTTCTACCAGTTCCAATTTGCACGTAAATCAATAATTTAAGACATGGTTTGCTTGCAACTGGAATAAACCTGGTACTTTAAAACTTTTGACTACTTCAAGTCATGCTTTAAAAGCAGCAGAAGGCTGACCACTCCCAAATCCTTTCTTCATAAATATATAAGGGACTAACTGCTTAAAATTAATTAGAGATATAAATGTATTTTTTACTATCTCTGTTTTTACTTCCACCATATTTTTAGGAAATTAGAAGTTCTGCCTTTGGATAAGAGTTTCATTTTGGTATTTAGAATATTTTCCCTGCAAAAGATATTTTATTTATTTTTTGTCTGCAAATCAGTTCCCTATTTCTAGATCTTTTATTACAATGGTGGCATTTCAAAAATACCATCAGTGGCATAGATAACACAGGTAAGGTAAAAATTTTCTTGAGTATATATATTCCCATTAAATAACTATCTGACAAAGCCTTTGTACATGTGGGTTTGTTATGTTTTTGCACCTGTTCAAAGTAAATATTTAATCTTGATTTGTAAACCATGGGAACAGTTAATATGTTCTTTTAAAGACAGGAATGCAATTATTCTTATGTCTGACCTTGACACAATTAATAAAAGCAATTCAGTTACTTCCTCAGCTAAACATAATGCAGGATTACAAGATTACTTAGTGAAGCAAATGGCTAGATCTGAATCTAAGCATTATGTAAGGACTGAGAATTAAAGCAAATACAGTACCTATGTTTTCATGATCATAACAGAAAAAAAAAACCAACAAAACAACCATACAACCACCCCCCCCCAAACACCAAAAAAACCCCAACAAACAAACAAAAAAACCCAACAAAATCCCCAAACAAACCCAAACTCCAGAACACTAAAATGAAAGATTTTTCAAGGGTGTTTTACCTCTTCTCTGAAACCATGCCTAGTTATTCCCAGACATGCTTTGCTTGAGCAAGTGGACTGGACAGACAGTTGGTCTCATTCTGAAATTCAGCTTTGCTTTTATGGTCTATAATGCATTGGTTGGATTAGCAATTGCTCAATGATTGACATTTAACAACTAATTGACACTGCATTGCATAGTTAAACAATGCTTCTTACAGACTAGTGGGCATCTAACATAGAATCCTTCTAAAGCCATTAATAACACACAATATGCATTAACAAATATGTATGTGTTAGATTTCTAAATTTAATGTTAAAGAGGTGCAGGATTGTGTGTCCAGTTGCTATAGGAAGAGAAAACAATAGCTGTGCCTGATAACCACAATTTTAGAGCAGATGGCTATAAAGAGCTATGTGGATTTCAGTTCTTCTGATCTTTTACATTTGCCTTTGTATGTTCATATATATGTATATATATATATATATATATATATATATATATATATTATATATATATATATATATGTCTAGGGACTGATTTTGCCCATGGCAGTGTAAGAACTGCAATGGCATGGAATAAACTATGCTTTCTTTTCCCAGTTGACACAAGTCTATGACATGAGAGGACCAGCCATCATTTCTTAATATGTTCAAAAGCTCACCCAAGTGGTGTATTCATAAAAGGGAACAATGGACAGCATGACTCCATTGCCTCTGTACTTCTGATGAGCTAGCAGGGAGTATCTCCACCACACTAGCTCCTTTTTCTTTACAAGAATAAAACCAAGATATTCTCCATATATTCTCCACATCAGGACCTCCGATGTTCTTAAAATGTCATTTTCCTTGATTTCTGCAGCATATTGACTCTCAATATCTGACTAGGAAAGTATTGACTCTATCTAAATTTTTGACAGTCAATCATAGTGATTAAGTTACCCTTATAAAAGATGAATATATGTCCTTCAGTCTGAAGAAAGTTAGAATTTACCTGTCATTAGTTTCCTAAGGTGGGTGTCACATACTTAATTTTCAGTTATGCTCTCTGAAGAAAATTAATGCAGTTTCCTTTTAATTCTTCATCTTTTATTATTCTACAATCAGAAACCAGTGTTCTTACTCATAGTGATCTCAAGGGACAAAAAAAGGCATCTAAGAACTTTTGCTTTTTTTTCTTTTTGTCGATTGACAATAACAGAATTCCCAATGTTTCCCCCCCCCCACCCCCCCCCCAAGTTGGTTTTAATAATTTAATTAAATACGGTTCCAGTAGATGGCAGCATTTTACAGTGATTGGAAAGACTGGTGGAGCTGATAGGTTGGTATCTCTTTCCTCTGCAAACATTGGTTAAAAGGAGTTTATTTGCTGTTTCAGATTAGGAATGGCTGAAACTCACCATGTATACTCTCTTTTATCTTTATAGATCTACAGGAAATGTCTGTATCCATCTATATTTGCATTTAAAAAACCCACTAAATGTACTACCTCAACCCAGGAACTATAGATTAAAATGTTACATGCTCTGGTTTATTCACTTGATACTATCTGAAGTCAAGACGATTTGAAATTTTAATGCTGCTAAGCTGATTTGGGGGCAGATATTGGAAAACTTTTGTGATATGGGTGAGATTAGATTTTTTGCAACAGTCAATGTAGAATTGTATTTTATTTTAGAGCAGACATACAAGAGGAAACATGCTTTCCCCCAGATTTACAAGAAATGTACGGATGTAAAATTTGAGGAAATATTCATCTTATGAGGACCTGTTCCTTCCTCTCCCCTAATGCAAATTCATTAGGTGTAGTAGTTCACATATCTAATATGTTTATGCATGATTACTGTAATTCAGAATTTTAAATGCAGCCCTAGACAGAAGCCCAGGACTTTTGGCAGGTGTGAAGTGTTGTATGCATGATGTAATCTATTTTCTCACATCTTTACTCCTTTTAGTGTTCAGTGTCACCTACAGACCTTGTACTTTGACAACAACAAGGATTTTTGCTTGTCTACTTTGGTGTGAGTGAGATGATTTGATGAAAAAAACAAAACAAAACAAAACAAAACACTATGTTTTAAGAAAGCTATGTCTAAGGAAGTATTATAGTTCACAGAATCACAGGACCAACCAGGTTGGAAGAAACCTCCAAGATTATCAAATCCAATCGATCACCCAACCACAAAGTGCAAGTAAAGAATTTCAGCTGGGTGTAATGTTTCCATTTTATGAATGCTTTAGGGGTAAAAGTTACACCTTCTTGACGCTTAAGATGTTCTAATGTATTCAATTCTATTCTGAAAAGCTGAGGTAATTCCAGCTCCATTTAACTAACCTTAAAAAAAATCAACTGAAGTCCTAAAATTTGACAGGAAATAGAGTTAGGCAGGTATAATGTTCCTGGGAAGCATTTAAATCTGAAAGTGAACAATCCTAGGTAAGATTTTATGGTAGATTATGGAGAGTTATCAATTTATTTAAATATTTTTTAAACGGCTTGACTAAATTGCGGATTCCCTATCAAGACTACCTTGTCTAATGTGGACTCTCCAATACATGAAACAGCCCAATTAAAAGAAAATATTATTAATGGATTGGAGCATCTATCATATGAAGATGTGATAAGAATGCTGGAGTTGTTCAATCTGAAGAAGGATAGGTTCACAGGGCTCTTATCTATGTGTGTACATACTCAAAGGGAGGTGTAAATAGGGATTTTTTTCAGTGGTGTCCAATTACAGGACAGGAGGCACTGCGCACATCCTAGAAAAAAATGAAATCCCATCGTAACAGAAGAAAATAATTTCTCACTATGAAGGTGACCAAGTTCTAGAACAGGATGCACAGGAAGGCTGTGGACTTGTGTGATGTTCAGAACTCAGCCGGACATGACACTGGGCTGCCTGTTCTAAAAGATTCTGCATGAGCTCTGTGTGTTGGACTAGATGATGTCAAATATTCTATTACAAGGATTATGTTTAGAAATTTTCTGAGGATCTGAAAGCTTATCCAATATTTCACCAGTTTTGATTATTTCAATGTTTCTCTTTCTGGTTTTGGCCAGAATGGCTAATGAAATCTACGCAGGCTTAGAAAATATTCATGATGTTTAAGGACTTATTTTTCTAGTCAGAAATAAATTGTTTTTCATGAGTCCTTTTGAAAGGCTGTTGAAAAAAACTATTGCACTTTGTTCATAAATCTTCTGACAATCGAGCAAAAACTTAAAACTTCCAAAGTGCTCAAAATACTTTGCAAGAGTTGATGTACAGTTCTTTTGCACTGCACTTCCCTCGGTAGCCAAAAGTTTGTCAAAACATTTATTACTTTATTCTTCTCCAGAATTGAATAACATATGCTGGAGCACAAACCTCCTAATACTTTATTGTCTTAGTTATATCCCATATTAAAAGACAATGCTGTGTTAAACAGCTGTCACATTCCCTGTCTAGCTGACTTGCGGCAAGCTTTTATAATTTTATTGAGGAATTCAAGAATTTGATCTAGGGGATCTAGGAACTTCATGAAGTTGTTCAAAGGTGTGCAGTCAAGGATCTAATACTTGCCATTATAAAGGTAAAACTGTTATAAACCAGTGACATGGAGAATAAGAGTTTAAAATAATTTAAAGATCTAAATTCAGACAAAAAGCAACTTTTTTTTTTTTGTTGTTGTTTTGGCTCATCCATGGATTTATCTTCAGTGCTTCATTATAGCATCAGTCACTTCTCTGCTCTGTTCCCTGCACAATGGATCAATATCCTGTCCTGCTCCTACTTTAAAAGTTGAACTCAAGTTGATTTTTACTTTATAGGAAACCAAAGAATGTGAGGATTTGGTTCTGATTTTTTGCAATATGCCTTTTAGTAAAAAGGTGACTGGAAAGTCAGTGTTCCTCAATTCTTACATGAAAGTCCAAAAGAACAGGAAATAACATGAGAATAAAGGAAATATTTGGTTGATTGTGGCATCTGAAAACTTATGTGAACAAATTAGATGTTTTGTCTTGATTTATCAAATAGTAAAAGAAACAATTAAAATAATTCAGAAGGCAGCTTAATAAATTTTGTTCCATCCAAGCTAATTTCACTGCATAGACACAAAGGGTGCTGTTCAACAGCTTTGATATAAATGATAATTAACAATACATGTTTTCAGCAGTTCTGGAAATGCGCAGTAGGTGTTTATCAAGCTAAAATATTAAGGAACAAACTGATAAATATTTATGTTTTAAAATATTTTTAATTAAAGTAGTTTTGTATGCACATCTTGGAAAACATTTTAGGTTTTATTCACCTTTGAGGTGCAATAAACTGATTGTATCCCATTAAGCACTGTCGTAAAACCATTCAGTCAGCCTGCAGTTCAAAATATTTTTCTAAAATTATTTATTTACTCAGAAGTGGCTTGCACAGTTAAATAGATTCCAGTTTTATTGGTTTTGGAGCAAAATACTCCACTTGTATGAATCTTTGATGTTCCATAACCATTTGTGATAGTGTCTAGATTGATGCTATGTGGGGAGTCCAGCTGTCTGTTATTATTAACATCTACCTATTTTGTGTGTGGGTTGACCTCAGGTATCAAAAAGGATTTGGAGAAAAAAAAAATGGGAGGAAATGCAATCTACTGAAAATGACCCATTTCTTTTATTATTGCCCCAAGTATTTCATTGTCTAAATTAAGAAGATTTTTTCACTCATGCAGAGCCTCAGGAGAGTGCTTATAAAACTTCTTTTTTCCTTTCATTAACAGGCAACAATATTTTATTACCAGAAAGTGGTTTCCTGTTGTTTTCTGTCACATAGATTTTAAGGAAGACATTCATGTTAGGTAAAATTATGTGTTGCTACTTGTGACAGTTTATAGTTTTTACTTTATGTAGCTTCTTTTGCCCTACAGAGCCATTTGAAATTGTAGGGTGATGGAATTTCCTGAGGTGGATTATGCATTGGCCTAGAAGATAGATTATAAGGAAAGACAAAAGACATCCCTGTCGAAAGTGTAATCCTTTTAAGAGTATTTTGTCTTGTTTGGGCTAACCTTCATTTGATAGGCCTAACTTCCTAACACTGAAGTAAACATGACTATGCCATTAGCAGTCTTCTTAACATAGTCTAACTGCAAATGCAGATACTACTGCTTTCTGCTGGGTAAGTCTGTCCTAGTCTTGGATAAGTAGGGTTATTTTGTCTTTTCAGAGATCAAAGATTTGGACATCCCTGCAAATATACAGTGTCAAAAGAAAAGATTGTTTGGCAATAACAATAATTTATTTCAAAGCCCTAAAAACAGTATTCCTGTTTACTTCAGTAACTGAAATAAAACACTTCTTTGCCAATCTCTTGCTGCAAAGCCAGCAGATAGTGACTTGGCATGGTAAGTATACATGTCCATTCTGAGGTTGTGCAGGCCAACCTAGCTGTAATTAATTTTGCTTTGTCATCTCCTCAGTGCCACCATCCATTTATCAATCTTTCTCCATCTGTTCTTCCTGTCATATTCCTAAACTCTCAAGCATTTATTACGCACTGCTTTTGTTCCAGTATGTGAAACACCTAACATGATAATGCATCTGGCTGTGGTTAGAGCAAAATGGATAGAAATATAATAATGGATAGCTCTGGTCCTTATTACTTTGTAAGACTCAATTGATTTTTTTATATAATGTAATTAAGCATAGAGTTAGCACCAAAGGTGCCCAAAGTAAGCTTCTGCTATTTGTGTTTAAACCGCTGTATTAGTTCTGTCCAATTTATTTTAAATCTCCCATTCCTTTGCAGACTTGAAAACAAATAAAAGCTGCTTGAAAAGTTTTATTTGGGGTGTGGGGTTTTGTTTGTGGTTTTGTTGTGTGGGTTTTTTTCCCACAAGGGAATAATGCCAAGAATGTTTATGAAGACTGTTTTTAGTGAACAAATAAGTAGTTTCATGTTGTATGTTGCTTTTCATCTTAATCAATGAATCATATAATCTTTTATTTGTCCTAAATATATGTCTGGTGTTAATTCTTATGTTGAGTCTTGGAGTCTGCATAAGAGTTCAGTACAGTTCAAGGGAAAACTGAATAAGTACTATGCAAAGAGTTTTCCTTCAAGATAAGGACAGTCCAGCACATTTCTGGTGAAAAAAATATTGTTCTCTCTGCATGGATGTTAGATCTGCCAGGATGGTGGTTTTCCTAGGCTATCTATTTCTATAAATGGGATACAGCTTTGTTGGTTTGTTTGTCTTTGTCTAAATTGGTAGGAATACATCTAATAAGATTTGATAGCTAGATGCCTAAACTGGACAAAATAGTTTGTTTGTTTGGTTGTTTTTTTTTTAATATGGAGATAATAAATCATTGTGTAACTGATCTAATGCTATGATATATTCTTATCAATTTCAGCCTTTCAAGTCAAGGTTAGGCGGTATTCCAAAGGGCATGCTACTGCAAAAACAAGTTCTTTGCATTACGAAACACATTAGAATCAGAGATCAGAAATTGGCTTTCTGAAGTTAAAAGCTACTTCTGTAAAGATACACACACATAGATTAAATTCTAGGCTATCTACAGTTGCCAAAATCTACATATCACTTGAGAAACTCATGAGATTTTCTTGGACTGTGGTCCAGATATGTCATGACTTCTCTTATCACTCCTCCTTGCTTGATAGAATGTTGTATTGCTCACAGTATAAGGATGCAACTTAACAGGAGAGTTCTGGGCTATTCTATCCTTTCCCCTGCAGGATTTTTCCATCAATGATATTCAGAACATTTCTTCTGTGTAGGTGTGGATTCAAAATCATTAGACAAAAGCAGACACTATGAACAAATTTTCAGTAGTCAGGGTGGGTGTTATTACAGCTATAATCTTAAGCAAAAGGACAATATTGTGGAGCGCTTTAGTGTCCATGCTTTCTGCATACTCTGATGGTGGTGTTACTAGAAAATTCTGTGCATTGGAAAAGAGAAAAGGAAAAAAAAAAGATATTTTGATGTTTTGCTTGGGCTTTTATTACAAAATTAGTTTGTATGTAAGTATTCATGCTTTGGTAAGAAATGAAATGTAATTGAGACAGACATATTGCAAGAAGATTCAATGGAAAAGATAATTTTATAATAAGTGCTTTTTATCTGTAACAAAATACAGGTTCACCAGCCCTGGGTATGACAAGAAATGTTGTATAAGCCTGTTACAGGCTCAGATAACAATTTAGTTTATATATAAGGACTACAGGGGCAATTGAACTGAAGGATGAGGTAAAGGTTTCCTTGTTTTGTAAAGTGGCAGACACAAAAGTATTATCTGTCTGGTATATCTCATGAAGGTGATAGAATTAATCAGTGATAAAACTTTGACTAGAAAAAAAATACTGTTTAAAGGGTATTCTAGGGAAAAGAAATAGAAGAACTTGTCAGAGATTTAAAACTAAAAAGTTCCTTCTAACACAATCTGTTAAAAAACTGAATTGAACAGTAGATCGTTTCAGGGCATAATAAAACAAAACTATATAAAACACTTAATGAGAGATAAAACTGACATTATAAAAGGTAATAGATAATATATTATATTATCTATATATATATATATATATATCTATATACTAAGCAGCAGAAATTAAAATGCAAAGCCACGGGTAAAGCAAAATTGGCCGAATTAGTTTACATTAAAAGACAGAGATGAGCAAAAGAAATTAGCCAAAGCATTGGAAATCCTCAGGTATTTTTTTGTTTGTTTGTTTGCTCATTTAAAAAATATGCAGATATAAATTAAAAAAGCCCCCACACTTAATGGCCAGATGTTCAGAGAAAACAGAAAAAAAAGTTTAAGCTCTAGGAAGGATTTTTTTTTTGGGGGGGGGGTCAAATCAGGTAGTACAGAACTAATGGAAGCTGAAATTTTAATCTGTTCAATATATGTATCATACCTCTCAAATAATTGAAATACAGTGGAGCAGAAGCATACACAAGAACTGTACCTGGGATGTACAAGAACCATATTCAGATAGAGGAATACTAAAAATGTTAAATGGAGAGGCAGATCTGATATTTAGAGACTTTTTTGTGTGTGTGTGCCTATATAGCTATAATGACAGTCAAGTTATATATTCATAAAAGCTATAACTTTTTTTGTATGCATATATATATAATGACAGTAAACAGAATGAGTGAGCACAGGGCTTAAAATGTGTGCAAAAATTGGTCTGATCAAAGTCAAAAGAGAATCAGAATCACTTGTCAGTGTGTTAAATGGTGTCATAGAAGGAAAAGAGAGAGACAGGGCAAGAGATACATTTTTTTCTCTCTTTCTTTTTGTGTGTACATAATGCCATAGCACTGTCTGTCTCTGAACCAGGGCAGAGCATATGGGTTGTAGAGTCAGTCACTAGCAGTAAGAAGTCCCAAAGGTATGACCACACATTTCTTTTCAGCTAATAGATAGTCTACACTGAATATTGGTCTGAATTCCAGGTTTACCTGTCAGTGCACTGTTGGTACACATCAAATGCACCAGGTCTATGGAGTCCTCTGAGAAACAGAGTGAATTGTTTACTCATTTAAGAATTGCAAAGAAGCTTTAGGCGCTGACAGAGCAGTGTGAGAGTTTGCTCCTTAAGGATCTGGCAGACACAGACAGTGGGTGATCTGAGTTGTCTCCTGAGCTTAGACACTCAAATTCTGCCCAACCCTGACTACATCTGCCAGAGTAACTTGATTTGACCCCATTGTTTCCAAAGAGCTGATTACCTGCAAAACGATACCTTCCAATAGGAACAATATTAATAAAAGACAGAATATCAGACATCCACAAAAACAATGCTTTCTTTCACTTCAAAGCATTTATGAAATAAATTGTATCAGACACAGAGCATGCACAGTAGTAAAAAGGAGAGCTTGAATAGTGAGAGTGTTAATCAGATAAAGTGATTACTCATCTCCATTCTTTTCCTTTAGTTTCCTTTTTCTTCAGTCACAGACAGGAGTACTATGGAACAGGAAGAGACGCATAGAAAAATACAGAAATTAAGTATTAAGATAATACTAACAAAATTTTACTGATGGATATTCATGCTGATACTGTTAAGTCATACAACAAAGATATACTCTACTGTAGTGCTTTTGTAATAAAGGGTTAAGATTTGGGTTTGCAGGTGTTGTCAATGTTGCATTTAGCAATGATTTTCACCTGGTTAATCCAAAGCATTATAAAATATGTTGAACATAAATAAGTTGTTACACATAGCTGAATTCCATGAATATCTATGATATAAAATCTGTAAAGTTAAAGATTTATTAACGTTAATATAAACTGTAATGCATTATATTGATTATTAATCCTGTTACTACACAGAATATTTTAAATCCTGGGTTGGAAATATGAATGATTGAAATTTGATCCCAGTTAGGTGAATTCCAAAGTTCGATGTTGCTAGAAATATGTCAAAGATAACACTCACTTTTTGTTGCCTTGAGCACTGACATAGTCTATGACTCCAGTTAATTTCTTATTAACCAGATGTGATCTGCTCCATCCTTTCAGGTTCAGTGCTCGCTTATGATTACTTACTGGTGACAGAAATTGCTACTACTGGGAACAAGCAGGTGTCAGAATCTACTATTATGTGAGCAGCTTCTTTCAGGCATCATACAAGTGGAGGACTTAAGTTTCAAGTTCCTTTCTTAAAGTTAGTTGATGCTATGTAGGACAATGATTTAGAAGACTGGTACAACAATGTAGTTAGATGGCAAAGCATGTACAAATTACCTTCAGTGGAGTATAGGAATAGCAATATAATGCTGAATCAGAATACAAATGTGATATTCATCATATGCTTTCTATAATGTCCTCACTATCATGAGGTTAGCCAGCCTGGTTGTCAGGAAGGAATGAGTGGGTTGAAACTAACTCAGGTCTATTGCTCTCTTTGAAGTTTCTTGTTGGTTGTTCAGTTTTTATATTCTTTGTTGGTCACAGCCAAATTTACATGTTCCTTCTCTCAGATGTAAAGAAGTGGGCAAAAGGGGAAAAAATATTTTAAAATCCTGTAGAAAACATAGTAAGCAGCTGAGAGCAGACACTGGTGAAAGCTATCTGAGGCTCACAGAAGTTTGGCTTAATATTTTTATGGCAAATATGCACTTGTTATATAGGAACTCCGTGTATTTGGGGCAGGGGGGTGGGGAAGGAGAAGGGCATCAGATATAATAAGAAAAAGCTAACAGTTTTCATTTTTGTTCCAGGTAAGTCTCTGTAGTTTGTCCCTGTGCCTAACCCTCATCTTCTCTTTGAACTGAAGGAATGTGGCAGGAGAAAGATTGTTACCGTCACATTTTTCTGGTGACCACGTAAATCATTCTGACAGATGCTTTACATTATTCAGTCTACCAGAGTATGTAAAGGCAGGAAAGTTAGGTAGAGACAAACAATCAACTTTATTTCTCATACAGAAGACATTCTTAATGTTATGCAGTACAGAGCTAGTGCCACTTACATCTGGACAATTGTTTCTTACTGCGTAGTTTTCCTAAGCTCTACATAAAACACTAAGAAGCCCAACTGTTTTATGTGATATATAAATTCCCTATGATGAGGTATTTTTGTCTTCCACAATAGATGTAGAATAGTAGCATTATCTTTTCTAGAGCCACAGGAAGAACTAAAACCTGTTAAAGGAAAAAGAGCTTAATGTCAGTTTGATTTGTAGTTCAGACAGTTATGTCTATAATATCATGTTAACTCAGGGCTATATATTGCCCTCCAATCCACAGAACAACCATGCCAACACAGAATGCTTCACTGTATCAATTCATTTATTCAAGGGAGATGTTATCACCTGAAATTTGAGAATACAAGTAAGGAAGCAAAACTGGCAAAAAGTTTGTTGAGCTTGCCTGCAGTATAGCGCAGGTTCATCTTCCCAAAGGTGCCCCACTTCTACAGTCTTACATTCTCCTTAGCAGAAAACCAAACTGCAACAATGCAGGAAAGGTTCAATCTGAGTGGGAACAAAGTCTTACAAGACTGTTGGAAAAGCATGTTCATTGTGCCAAAATGTGATGTGAATGCAACAGCTGCGAACCACAAGTGAACCAAGACAGATGATGTGGACAAAAATAGCTCAAGTCAAGTGAGCAGCAAATTGTAACTTGCATTCAGGAATGGCTTCCAGCAGCAGTATAGGCTTGTAACAGATCTGTCAGAGTCCAGGGGAACCTACTGTGCCAGCACGTATGCGGTGTGTTATTATTTATGTTGTAAAGACTTTACCAATTCAATAGATACTACAAGGATGAAGAGAAAGGTTGGTATGTAAAGGCTTAGAAGGATGTATTATTGTACTCTCTTGTTTTTGTAAGCTGTGTAGAAAAGAGGACCATTAATATCTTCAATTTCATTCTTCTAGGGATGTAGATTGAAGTGAACACAATTCAAATTGCCTTTGTGCTGGGTATTAAAGTAGCTCTTTAAGATCCTTTTTACCTTTCATCTCCCTTACTTTTCTTGTTTAGGCTGATAACATTTCCAGAATTGAACCATATTAAAAGTTAGAAAAGCAGTAGCAATCCTTTTCCTATCTTTACTTCATTTCTAGTCTGGATGAGAGGTGATATGTTTTAACTCATAAGCTTTTTCATTTTATGTGTTAGAGGATGAAATTACTAAAAGAAAGATAAAAATATATCAGTTATGCTCTTGGTTCTACAGTAAGTCATTGTTGGATCATTCTTATTTCTAGTCTCCATCTAAAACAAACTCCTAGGAAAAGAAGAATACAGAGTGACAGTCACTCTGTCATTCCACCAGACAAAAATGAAGGACTAGGACAAGCTGATCTTAGTATGATTTTCATGTCTTGGAAATTTCTGTAGTTTCGTCCTATTTTATAACATCAAAAATTCAATTTAATATTGTTTTGTTATTTTAACTTCTGAAGTAGTTAAGGAATGACCAAAAAAGTCCAGAAAGCTAAGAATTAGGGTTAAGGTTTGTGTCACTATTTGAAAATATTTAAAAATACATCATTCTGATCTGCCTTTGTCATTAATAAAATGGGAGAATCAGATTGCATATAAATATTTCAGAAAAGATTTTTATTATTTTCTTGGTTTTAAATGTGCTGTTTCATACAACTGAGTCTTGCCTGAATCAACCATATTTCCTGCGGGAGTGGATCCAGTTTAAAGTTTGCATGGATCAGAAGTCATAGAACTTCTGGGCAAAAATTGTTCATATGAATAAAGTGGTCATATGCACTGGAGCAGAAATTTAACTTCAGTTTGCTCAAAGGGATTGTATGAATTGTCATTAGGTTTAGGTCTGTATCATACTACAAATGAAAGTCTGTGTTTTGCTTCAACTGGGATGGGGGCTGGGAAGGCAAATGTTTAAACAGCTTCTAATCCTAAATGGAAGAATATGCCCAAAATGCTTTGCTGCTTTGAAGTGAGATTGTTATATAAGTCAAGAACCTCTAAAACTTACGAAGCAAAGTTTGGAGCACTCTTACTAATGTGGTTAGTTTCCTTATTCTGAGAATGATTCAATGCACACTACTTGATTTGGTTTTGACAGTAGAGATGTGTAACTTTGGTCTTACAAGCACAGCACCTTAGTATATGTCCAGGTACTGAGCAATATATTGGGAGGAACTAGCCAAGATAATTGACTTAAATTGACCAGTGAGATTCCATACCATATGACATCATGTTCAGCCCAGCAAAGGAATGAAGGGGGTTGAAAATATGTGGTCATGATGTTCATCTTCCCAGACAAGTGGTATATGTGCTGAGGCCCTGCTGTCCTGGAAGTGACTTGACTTGTAAATACAAAATAGAGAATTAACTTTTTATTTTGTTTTGCTTGCCTACACGGAAGATGTCGAGAGACTCTTTATCAGGGAGTGTAACGATAGGACAAGGGTTAACAGTTTTAAAATGAAAGAGGGAAGGTTTAGATTAGATGTAAAGAAGAAGTTCTTCACTGTGAAGCTGGTGACACACTGGAACAGGTTGCCCATAGAACCTTAGGATGCCCTATACCTGAAAATGTTCAAAGACAGGTTGGATAGGGTTTTGATCAATTTGATCTAGTGGAACTGAATAATCTTTCAGGTTCCTTCCAACTGTTCTATGAGTCTGTGACTGTCAGAGTGAAATGTAATATTTTTTTAAAGTACTTTTAATAAAATCTTCATAGAATGTAAATATAACAGCCTCTCTACTACATGTTCTCGTGTTGCCTTCTTTTCTCTTCTCATTAACTTAAGAAATCTTTCATTGTAACTCAAGTCAGTACATCAATATTTGCAAATAGACTGAAAGTAAAAAGCCTGGCTTTCAAGTATATTAGCTAAGTATTGCATAAACTAAGTAGTGCATAGTGTAAGTGTTATTATATAGGCTAAGTAGTAAGCATTCAGCTAAATAGTGTGTTAGCTAGTTGGAGAAAATACATAGAGAGAGCACATTACTAGATGGCACCCATTGCAATGCATATGAATGGAATATTCCATTTTTACCAAGCTCCTGTTTGATTACAGTGTTTGTTAATTTGTTTTTACCATTACATAGGAACAATAATTGTGTCCCCAGCATATTCTGCTCTAATTTTGAGATGTAAAGTGTATAGCAGGCCTAGCTAGCATAGCAATACTAATTAGATTTTAAAATACTGAGTTGTTTGAGATAATGTTTGGCTTCTCAGAAACCAAAATATAAATGGCTTCCATAGTCTTATTTGATTTTGTATAATGGTATCAATACACCAATATATCCCTGTAGCTTACTCTCTTGATTTTCTGACACTATTTTGTCCCCACTATTTTGTTCAAGGTTTTTTAGAAAATGTTAAGGAAGTTAAGGTTGCAGGCTGTATGTTCTTTCCTAATGTCTTCAGAGGAGGAGCATCTAGTGATCAAGATGTTATCAGATGTGTAAGGAGTTGCTACTTCGTTCTTGCTTTGCACTTTACTTTACATAAAAATTACTTTCCTATATAACCTTAGGAGAAGCCTTCCTAATTTTAAGCACTATCTTCACGTGAAGATTAACCAGAAATTAGTACATTTCCTTCAATGTCACATTTGTAGATCAGCCCACATTTATGAGAGCTTGAGTACCTATTTAGAGAAAAAAAATGGCACTATTGGGCATGCTTAATGCTCTGAAAATGGAGAAACAAACTGTTGTGCTTGTACCTTGATTGCAAAACTGAGAACAAAATCACATATTCCGTAAAAGAATAGATGCTTGTGGTAAAGATCTGAAACACATCCTTTTGTTGTTGTTGTTACAATGGGGGGGGGGGGGGAGGGGGGGAAGTAATTAGAATGCATTCCTGAATTATACCCAGATGTTTGTCATTTCAAAAACAAGCCCGCATTTAAAATTACTTCTGCTCACTGTAAGAAACTGCTAGAACAATTCAGACTGAAATTAATGAAAGATCACAATTCTGAAATAAATCAGGACAGATAGGAAGTTTTACTCTTGAGTGCTGGTACACAGTTGTGTAGTAGTCTTCTGGGTCTTATAAAATGAAGTGACTTTTTGCTTAGATTTATATAATGCAATATATCTTCATGCTTTTTAATTAGAATAGTAAGGAATTTAGTCTCTGAAAAAACTAATTTGAAGTGACACAACTTGGACAGGAAAACATATCTGACTCAGAGAAAACCAATATTTTATTAGTAGCCTTGTAGTAAATATTTTAGTATAAGAAATAAAATTGTTTTACATGGTTCTTGTTCAGTTATATCTGAAGCTTTCATGACATGAAATTATATATTGAAACATGGACTGGTTACATTAGAAAAAAAGAGAAGAATACTTGATTCAGATAATATTTTGGAGGTTTATTAAAAATTTTATTTTCTTTATGTAATGTTGACTGAGAAATACCTCACATTTCAATGAAATGACATGTTAAATATAAGATATTGCAGGATGACAGAAACGTATCTAAATATGCCACTAACTGGTATGTCTTCTGTGATGTCACGATCAAGATTATGATGTCATGTAGGAAGTCTGAAGAAAATATCTGTTATGTTGCATCAAGTGAAGTATGCACAGCTTACACAACAGATAGTAGTGGAGTTCACGTCAGATAAAAGGATTCCAGGTCTGTGGTTCATAATTGGATGAAAGTCTTCATCTCGGAAATATTTGAAGAATGTTACATGCTAAGAGGCATCAAGAAACTGAGTTGAGCAGACCACAACTAATCACAAAAGTATTTAGAAAGTGTCTTAGCCCTTTGAAATGAATTCAACACAAGCATCCTGCTTTAGAAAGAATTAGGTTATTTTACAAGCACCATGGTGGTTTTAGGTCAATGGTTGGACTCATTGACCTTAAAGGGTTTTTCCAACCAAAACAATTCTATGATTTTAAAAGATCAGCGAGCAGCTTTGAAACTGAAACCTTTCATTTTTTTCATTCCTACATATCACACTGTACAGCAGGTAAGATGTATTATGAATGAAAATATCAGTGTAATTAATATTTATGTGTACATTGCATAAAGCAAGCATTTGAATTACTAATGTGACCTGCCGTGACTGTTTGACCTGTAGTACTCCAAATGATGGCTTTTATTATTGAATTCCTCCTTTGCAGATCCATAGAGTTAACTGCCAAGAAATTCACAGTTAATGTGCACATAACAGAGCAGTTGGAAGGGACCTAAAGTGATCATCTACCCAAACAGCATCATCTAGTCCAACTGGGTGATCTGTTCTGTGTGTCTTTTCCTTCTAGACAAAGTAACTAACTTGTTATATAAAATACTAAGTGCTAAGTAAGAGCTCTCTATAAACAGGAGTAATAGTGTAGACAGCTCCAAGAGCTGCCATTTGTGATGGCATGTTTTACTTACAGTTTGTAGAAAGACAAGTGGCTGTCTTATGAAGCAGCCTGAAAAGAATACATTACTTGCTGCAAAACCAAATGCAAACTATGCATTTGGTTTGATGTCAAGTATTATCTTAATATTTGACTCAAGTTGAATGCAATCTTGTACAGTATGTATCCTGAATTTCAAAACCAGTTATGCAATAAGGACGCTTAAAAAGTGTGTTCCTTTAATTTCTAACCAAGGGATGCATTCTAAAGAATTCCATTGATAAGGATCTATTAACGAAGAAATGACATTCCTAGGAGCTTCAAGTCAGAGCTGAATGCAAGCAGGGAACTCATTTGTAAAACGATTACTAGTGTTGTGTCCCTGATCTCAATTAACTGCCAGCTGAAGTCAGATTCTCTTACAGTGATTCATTTTAACATAATAAGAGTAAATAGTTTTGCCATGCAGAACAAACTGATTAGTTCAGACACAGTAGAGACCTTACTTAAAATGTCAGCCAGATTATGAATTCATGCTAAATAAGTTAATGAAAAGATTAATATCAGTGACAACAGTGCTTCCAGATATAACTCCTTATTATGCCTAAAGAGGAAGCTCTTATCTTTTCTCTTTTTTCTTTGTTTTTTCCTGCCTAATAGAAATTTTCTTTAAAATGCATAATTTCCTGTGCCACTTGAAACTAATTCGTAAGTTGAGAGCTTCATCTGTTTTCACCAAGGGGGAGAGGGGGTGGAAAGGACAATGATTTCTATGGATTAATATGGGGTTTGGTCTGTCCAGTAGGGATGTGTTTTCAGGTAGGATTTGTGTAACATTTAACCCTCACTGTTCCAATACAGGCTTTCATCTTTCAATATTAGTCCTATTGATTTTAGTTTTTTTTTCCCTGTTGATCTTCACCAGCTTTGTTTCTACTACTCTTTGCTTTTTCTTCTATTTTCACTTGTGCGTCTACACAGTACAGTCATACTCCTTGCTCCCTTATACATTCTTGAATAGTTACACAATATGAAAATTTGTTCTATCAACCATAGCAAAGTAGACTTGAGTATCTGAATATGAGGAACATACATTTTTCTCCCCTCAAGGGCTGAGTTATTTTCCAAACTTTGTCAAAACATAGGGGGTTTGCAGCATTTGTATAGAGTTTTTTGTAAATGAGTGCCAGGGAAGATATTTCAAGTCCATCACAGAAAACCTAAATTAGTAAATAAAAAATCAGATAGTGATGCTTTGTTACTCCTCTCATTGTCAGTTCATGGAGAGCAAATTTAAGACATTTTACACCTTCCATTGTGTAGTCCTCAATTTCATTATTTAACTCATGGGAACTCTTATGGCATTTTTCTTTCTAAAAACTTAAGTGATAATGAAATATGAAAAAGTATTTAATGAGAAGAAAACACTCTTTTTCTTTCAAGACATATTCTATAAACACTTATAAAGAATGCCCATATATTTCAACCTATGTTTTTGATTTTGCTTTTCAAACAAAAGTGAAAATCCACAGGTGTTAATACTGAGGTTTGATATTATTAATTTCTTTCCACAAGGTCTTCAAAAAATCAGAACTTTATTGTTGGGGGTTTTTTTGTTTGTTTGTTTGGGGGTATTTTTGTTGTTGGTTGGTTGGTTGGGGTTTTTTTAACAGAAAGAAAACCAACTAGGCATTCATTGCCCATTGTTAGAAGTGTGGTTAGTTGACTGGAAAAAATTAGAGCAAATAGGTCCATAGACAAAATTTTAAGGAATAAACAGGCATATATTATCTGCCATCTCTAATCCAGTGATTGTGAATGCAAAATTTAAGCAAGGAAACCAGACACTGGCTTGATTGACATTCTCTCCTAAACAGATTACTGATCTGGAGGAGCAGAGCATTTCTTAACTGTTGATTTCTTCTGTTTTTAAGCTTCTAAGGAGTAGAATGGTAGGGGAGATTGAGGTCATGAAGCTTCACAGGATACCTGGCTAATTAATCTTCATTATATCCATTTTTTCCAACATATCTCATCTGTAGACATGAATCCCCACATGAAACCAGTCTAAAAGGGAGACAATTAAAAATGCAAAATGGAAAGAATACACATTCTGAGAGAACTTTGTGTTGAATAACAAGTATTTCAAATCTACAGGTTACATGAAATAGCTATGACTTAGTGAGTAACTGGGACCAGCTGTCAGAGTACCCTTAGCTCAAGAAGTGAACTTTCTTGCCTATTAAAATACATTCTAGTGAAATAAAACCTTTTTACTGAAGGAGAAGGCTGAGTTGCAGGAATAACTTCAGTGCCATTTTCTTAAAACTGTCTTCTGAACTGGTACTGTAACATCTAGTAAGTCAACATGCTTTATAGAATTCTTGCTTTTGGTATCATGATAAGCACAATGTCTTCTTAAATCCACAAACAAACTTTAGTTCCTATTTTCAATAGTTTATATTTCAAGGAGCCTCCTTCATGTGTGCATGTATTACAAAAAAAATGTTTTACTTTTGCAGCCACAGTTTGGGACATTTGAATATTCTTACAGACTCTATGGCAACAACCAGGATCACAGTTTTATTCTACACTCCCAATTCAGTATTTTCACATTGTTACATTTTTGTTCCTGTTCTGTAATGTGACATGAAAGGCAATGAAGTAAATAAATTACCTATCATATTAGTAAGACAACGAAGTAAATAAATTACCTGTCATATTAGTAAAAATAGTAATTTGAATTACAACTATATATTATTTAATGAAATGTGAATGGATTTTGCCCTCCTTTAGATTCCATCAATTTTATGTTAAAGTTAAAAGCTTCCAAAGGGGGCTTTTGTCTCTGTGACATTTTTCCCATGAGTGTTCATGTAACTGCTTTGACACATATATATGGAATTGTCATATTTGTCTTCTTTCTGAAAAGCATGATTATTCCACTCATTTTTGGTTTATAAAGAGCACAGGGGTACAGAGGTGCTTGGAGCTATTTCCCTCTGCTCAAGAGTTTCATAATTGAAAATCTGTGCATGCTACAAAAATACTCTCCTATTATTTATTTAATCTTCTCTCTATTATATGTCATATATTTGCAACAACAAATGACATGTTTGATTAGGGGGATTTTACATGACATGTCCTGCTTAGAAATTTCAGAAAGGAATGCTGCTCAATATTAGTCTATCAGAAATGACACATATGTCAACATGTGACTAGCTTTCCAGACAAGTCCCAGGCATAACCTCATTTTCCTTGGGCACAAAAACACTGCCATTCAAGAAAAAAGGATGATGCTTGTCATGTCCTCTTTTTCTCCAGAGAAACTCTTCCAAAAACCCTCCAGGGCTTTAGACTTCTCTTCCAAAAGACTACAAAAGGATATTTCTCCAGCACTTTGCTGTGAGAGACATACTACTAGTTGAACTGAAATCACCCTGGAAAAATGTATTTGTATCACAAACAGGTTTTGGTTAAGTGAAGGATTCTTGTAAAGTTTAAGAGGGAAGCAGAGATACATGTTTGTACACATTTGTTTATATGTCAAAGAGCAATTCTGTGAAGCCTGATTTACTCATGGGTCTGCTACTTGGTTTTACTCTTACTTGTTCTAAATATGTAGCATACTTTACGAGGGTTTTAATCGGTACCACTAGAGAACACAATAACTATAGAAGGCAAATTGAAATATTCAAATGCCAGTTTTATTATCTCCAATTAAAAAAAAAAAAACAAGAAAGATTGGAGTAAACTATTAGATATAATATTTAGACATTTGTGTATATATATATATATGTATATATGAAGCACTTGCTCTGACAGGTGCACTTGATCCCATTAACAAAATTCATAGTAGTTTGCTACAGGCCCCAAAACCATTATACTTTCTGGGTTTTGTCAGGTTTTTTTTTTCCTTTTTATTTCTTTGGGGTTTGATTTGGTGTTGGTTTGTGTTTTGGCAGATTTTGTTGTTTGAGTGTGGGTTGTGGGGTTTTTTTTGTGGTTTTGTTGTTGTTGTTCTTTTTTTGGTTGTTGTTTCTTTATTTTATTCCAGCAAAACTTATGAGGGATTTTAAGAAAGAAAATGTATAAGTTGTTCTCAACATTTAGTTCCAAAGCAGCAGTGACTTTGTTACTGATATATGTGCAGAATATGACTGTCTATCTGGGGCTAATCTATAGCAGTTTCTCTGTCACCCTGTAGTCCCTACCAGGCAGGAAAGAGAGATCAGGAGACGTGAGAGATGAAGCAAAAATGGATTTAATGAAACAACAACACTGATTCCAATACAAGGTATATAAAGTTATAATCCACTCAACAAAGCTACAGCACTAACAATAAAGAAGAAAGCAGTCCTCAAAAACAAGAAGAGGAACATGATCAAGTAAGCCAGTCAGGAGGGTTCTCTCTGCTCAGCAAACTTCTTCTTATATATTGAGTGTGATGCTCATGGTCTGGGGTGCACCTGTGAGCCAACTCAAGTTAGCTGTCCTGGCTGACACAGAACTGCTAATGGCCTGCAGCCTATGGCTGTCATATGATTCTGTTCTAGCAAAACCAGGACAATTAGAATGCCTCTCACCTTGTCAATAGCTGTTCTACTTTGTAGTGAATATGACTTGAAGTTGGGAAGAAGGTCAGCTCCTTAGGCCACTATGCCTCAGGGAAACAAGGAGGTTTTCCCACTTCTTAGACTATACAGCCACTCACATTCCAAACAGTCACAAAGCATTTCACTGCCTTAGGCTATTTCAAAGTCAGACCTGCTTCATTCTAATTAAAATCTATTTACACTGCTTAATAAAAAATAACCTTTTTATAAGAGTAGATTATTGTGTACAAGAAATCCCAGTAGTTCCTCTGAAAGCTACTTACATACAGCATCATTTACTAAAAGAGTCTCCTAAGGAAATTCAGAATATTGAATTGGGAGCAAATGTGATAAGAGATGGATAATGAACTCATTTTAGCCGTTCTCACAAAGGGAAGAAGAGGCACAGTGGCTGCTATAGTCCCTAAAAAGAGAAAGCCTAAAGATGGGTATCAGTTTTTCTTAGATTCCACCAATAAACTATGATAACAGATAAAGGTATATATCTCCTTAATCTACGCTACTCTTATTTTGTATGATTTTCAGAAGATGATTTAGGATTTCGGAATTGCTACTGAAGAGAAAAACCTAAAATTGAGTGGAGGACAAGCAAAAAAAACCCAACCAGAAACCAACAATATTTTCTTTGCCTTCCACCCTCTCTTTCAGAAGAGAAAGAGAGGAAAACAGGGAACAGGCTATCAGAACAGCCAGCAATCCTGTATTTTGCAGGAAAATTTTATGATGTATTTTCCCACACTTTCTTTTCGTTTCAGTTAAGAACTCACATCTCAGGATCTGACTGTGTTTTATCACAAACTCTTTTCCTGTGATAATGGAAAGTAGCATCTTTGATCCATTGCTGTTCCAAGAAATTTGTTTTTCCACCATACCTCTAAGTTGTAATTGTGGATAGCAGGACTGTTTAGCCTGGAGAAGAGGAGGCTCAGGGGTGACCTCATTGCTGTCTACAACTACCTGAAGGGAGGTTGTAGCCAGGAGGGGGTTGGTCTCTTCTCCCAGGCAACCAGCACCAGAACAAGAGGACACAGTCTCAAGCTGTGCCAGGGGAGGTTTAGGCTGGAGGTGAGGAGAAAGTTCTTCACAGAGAGAGTGGTTGGTCATTGGAATGGGCTGCCCAGGGAGGTGGTGGAGTCACCATCCCTGGAGGTGTTCAAGAGGGGATTGGACGTGGCACTTGGTGCCATGGTTTAGATGGTCATGAGGTTTAGGGTGACAGGTTGGACTCGATGATCTTTGAGGTCTCTTCCAGCCTTCTTGATTCTATGATATAAGGAAAGCAGGTGTATAAACCAAACAAATCTGGCATCTGAAGAAACGTTCATCAGGGGCAAGTGCTCCCTCTTCAGAAATTCTGCCTCATTAAGGGATAATCAGAAATGCATCAGTAAAGTGACATAACTGATTACTTGTGCATCTGTCTCAGTAATTTTTGTGCTGCTTAGGTCTACAACCAGCAGCAAGCAGGAACAAATTGCCACCTCATTATAATGTTAGATTGATATTAGTGGAGTTACAATTGATGATTTCAGGTTGATTTAAGTGGTAAGATCATATAAAATTACCTTATGACAATGCAGTTGAACTTGATGATTTTGCTGACACAAAAATGTCTATAAAGGTCAGCCTAATATCTGAATTCTGTTGAAGAAAATAATTATAATTTGCATGATTAATATTAAAGGTTGTCTGTTGTATAAGCAAAAGTTACTAAACCCAGCATCTGTTAAGCATGCTTAGCAATACCTGTGTATATTTAGATGCAATGGTATATGCAGGGATAAAATTAAAGGCTTTAATTCTGAAAAAGCAAAAAAATAAAACATCAGAATTTTTGAACTTTAATTTCAAGTACATAGACATTATGTAGTATATGAAAAAAAATGTTGGGGGCTGGAAAATAATGAAGGAAAATAGACAATCTAAGGCCCCTTAGGCATGCATAAGTTCCTCGAATTTTATATGAAAAGAACTTCCTTTTTGTGTCACAAGATGACAAGAATCCAGTTTCACTTCACAGACGGAAGATAGTGAGGATAACTTGCCTGGTTACTGTTTTTATTGTCTTCCATCATGGAATTCTTGATCCTATACTGCTAGTGTCAATCTAGTGTCTGTGCAAGCAGAAACAGAAATCCAGAGTCTCACTTGATTTTTTTTTTTCCACAGTACATATTTCAGAAGTATCAAAAGACATGTTACCTCTCTGCATTTGTGTGGGTTTTGGTTGATTGGTTGGGGTTTGGGTTTGTTTGTTTATTTTCTTCTTTGTGATTCATGCTCTGGAGTGAATTACAAAAGTTCTGTGACTTCTACCAGTAAGTGCTACAGACATATCTTTGAGCAAAAGAGACAGACTCAAAGACTAAAAGAGTGGTAAGCCTTTAAATCCAACTGATTTTAAAGCTTAGGAAAGGTGTTATTCATAGAAGAAATCATTACTTGTTACTGCATTGTATTTAGAATCATAGAATCATAGAATCAGTCAGGGTTGGAGGGGACCACAAGGATCATCTAGTTCTAACCCCCCTGCCATGGGCAGGAACACCTCACACTAGAATTTATCATTCTTTGCTTTAGTCAGACAAAGCCAATAACATTTGAAAATAACATATATAGAGCTATTTGTTATTTGAGTTCTAAGTCATTAAATATTATTCTTAAATTATTTTTAATAATAATGATAGTAGTAACACTAAGACTGAACATAGTTAAGAGTTGCTGAATATTTTTAAAAGCAGAATTCATATTTCCATGACTTCAAAGGAGGGCCTTTAGGGAAAACTATCACATTTCACTTTACTTATGATAGTACTTTTAGACTTAATTGTCCTTATAATAGGAGAACAGACTTCTGTGTAACAATCTTTGATTGCTGAGACAGATTTACTGGTTACAAGCTGCAGTAATTGCCGTTGCCGATATTGTCTTGAGACAGTCATGCAGCATTCAGAGTAACTATTAAAATACATTCTGAAATTCAAAGAACACCACAAAGTCTGATGAATACAATGCTTTCTGGAAGTAAGGAAGATAATTATAAAATAAACAATTTTTTTTTTAATAGAAAATTAAAGAACATGAAGTTTTACTCCAAAGGATCCAGATTCCCTAATTTTTCCTGAACTTTTATCTAATCTACATGCTGTATTCCTAAGAATTAATTTAGAAAATTTACTCTTTTTTTTTAATGAAGCATCCTTCATAACTGTCATGTTCTTTCACAATATTGTTGGACTGTGAAAGGGTTGTATTGCATTCCATATTATTTATGTATCAGAGACACACTGCTCAGATTTGCTGTGTCATACAGAGCACAGGTAAGTGAAAGGAGTTATTATACAATGCACTTCCATTAGCTGACAGTGGAGGATTGGGAAACATCCAGCTGTTAATGTGTTTTAAATTACATACCTTTATACTGTGTGCTTTCTAATATTAGGAAAACTAGTGCCCTCCCCCATATACTCAGACAAAAGGAATTCATTTGATCTCATAATGATATTTTAGTTGCTCAGAATATAATAAAGAACATCAATTTTCTAATTTAAAAAAATGTTCATTTTGTAGTACAGCAGAAGCAGAAAATCCTGATATAGATGATTCAGGGAATGAAATAAAGAGAAACACATTTCTGCTAAATTAAACTGATTTCCTTCAATATCATAACTCCTGTTGAGTTCCCCTCTTAACACTCCCAACAGAATGCTATTTCAGGTCTTATGTCTAGAAGCACTGACATATTGTAACACAATTTTTTGCCATGAAGGTCTTCAGCATATTATCTGAGCCCTTCTTTTCCCTTTCCACAGTTTCATATTCTTATTGCTAATATGGAGTTTCATGTCATACCTAAAAAAAGTAAGTAAGGTGGAAGGTCTAATCTGTAAGGAGACAACTGTTATTCTTTGCATCCCTTCAGTTCAGGTTCAGTTCTAGCCCTGCCTTCGCCTTCCTGACCTCATCTCCACACAGCCAGGTCATGTTTCTGCACTCCTTCTGGGTTACCTGTCCCTGCTTCCACTGCCTGTGAAGTTCCTTCTTGCTCTTTATTTTGACCAGCAGGTCTCTATTCAGGCTATTTTCATAAGCTCCTTGCTTGCAGGTTGTGCCACTCTGCATCTAAATTTAGGACCTCTACTCTACTTCTCAGTTTCAGGACGTGTTCTGAACTACAGAAATACAGTTTTGCTGACTATTCTAATACACTGTCATTAGATATTCCCAAGGAATCAAAGTGTCTGAGTACTTCCAACGTGAAGATTAATCAGCTATAAATAACCATATGAATTACTTCTTTTTCTTTCTTTTGCAAGTAAATTACTCTGTATCAAGCTTCCAGTCCTGATATATTGGTCTTTGCACTGGGAGAAATACAGGACTAATTCAGGCACAATATTCAGTCTTCAAGAAAAATAATGCCATCATTCATCAGAGCCAACCTCACTTCTTAATTAAGGTAAGAAATAAGTGATCTTGAAGGTAGTGCTATCCTGTACCTCATAAAGTTGACATTAATTGTGCAACAGCTCACTCATGGAGAAACACAGAGCAGAAATGTAGTTCCACATCCTCTCTTTTTCCGTTCCCTCTTAACTTTGTTCCAGTACTTTCTTTACTATATCTTCCTTCTGGGGAAAAAAAAAAAAAAAAAAAAAAAAAAAAAAAAAAAAAAAAGGAATATATATTGGACATTCCATAATATGAAAAATTACCCAAAATTAGTTTTTTAGAATCTGAAGATTTTTCAGACTCCCATTTTCTGTCACTTGCTTCTGCCTGTAAGAACAACCTAATTATGACATGGGCATCGATTCAATATGCTTTTTATTACTGTGCATAAAGGGTATGTTTTTCAACTGTTGTTGATTTTTTCAGATATGACTGCATCATTAAATCATGTATTACAAAGCTGGTCTTTAGGTTTCTTTGGTAAAATGCACCAGATAAGCAACAAAGAAATCCTCATTTTTCCACAGATTAAATTCCCTTTTTATAAACAAAGCTTCTTCATTCGTATTCCCTGTGAAGTGGATTTAGTGTAAAGACTAATTTGTAGCAAAGCAATTTAAGGTTAGAAACTAGGAGTAACATTCTTGTCTAACCAAGGACAGCTGAGTACCAGATTAGACTGCCTGTTCAAGCTGCATCAGTGGAACTTCCTGTTAACATTTAGGCAGGATTTTGCACTAGATGTAGTAAATGTACATTATAAATATACATATATAAATGAAATTTAAATGTCAAAAAAATTAGTAAATCATATTTGCAATGAACAAGCTAATGTTGCATTCACATTTGCAAAAACCAAATACTGTTAGCATGTGCTGGAATTTAGGAGCTAAAGCTCCCCTCTCACTCAAAGGCCATAGCTTGAACAATCCTTCCAAATTCTTTATTCTCTGTTTTCTCTTACACCTTTTGGATTCTGACATTAAGGATCAGAACTTATGATGTAGTCAACAGCTGCATCTAACTGTTAAGGGGGAAATCAGTGTTGCATATTGAAATTCCATCACGTATATTGGTATTGACTCTTCTGTTACTGTCTACACAAACTGTAGTAATCACAGTAATTATAATTTAAAAAGTAAAAATTAGCTATTTAACACAAATTGAAGAAAGAACAAGGTGTTTTTTAACTGTACTGATGAAAAAGGAAGCTGCGGTAGCCAGCTAAACCACTTTGCCACCATGACAATAAATCATTCACAAGAAGAGATCATAAGTGGACCAAGTTCTGATGTAATTTTCAAATGGCAGCAATGAAGTGGAAAATTGTTATAGTATGGAGAAGAATGTTCACTAGTACTATAATAAATCATTTACTGAATACTATTACAGTTTAAATTAAAATAATTTATAATTAAGTTTAAAAGAAACTTGAACATATTATTTTATTTCAAAGAGAAACTTGTTTGAAGTGACTCCTAGTAAGTGTTCTCACACTTATTGTTAGCTTAAAAGGCTAAAGATTTCATATGAAAGGATGCTTTATAGAAGGTTTAAAGTGTTATTTTCAATAACTCTGCTTCCCTTTCTTAGCCTGAGGAAAGTTCAGTTATGACCCTTGTTACAGAAATTATTAAATCTGAGGATTATTTTCTTCAAGGCTGCTCATAAGAAGGGAAGTTTAGATAGAAATACATAAAATTATAAGTAGGTAGAACTAGCTTTGGAGATATTATTGTATTGGTCAACTCCAATGTGCTATTCACAGTATATAACCAATGTAACAAAGCAAGCAAAAATGTTTTCTGCTACGAAAGTAGAATCAAATGACATAACTGACTGACTTGACTTTATGTCAGTGATTATAGATTCCACAAAGTATGAGAAAAGAGAAAAATTGTAGTGCCAGCACTGAATAACAAGCATCTTCCAGAATAAAATCTGGAAATGATTCCATAGATGTTTACAATTGCACACAGTGCCTGTCATAAGAAGAATACTGTTGAGAGGCTTTAAGGACTTTATAACTCTGCTAAAATCAAAACAGGTAAATAAATTGGTCCCATTCCTGAGATTAATTTGAAGATATGGATAGGAAAATTTCCAAACCACATGCCTATGGAGCTCCTGCATAAAAAGAGTAACCATTTGTGGAATGGTATTCCATAGTTTTAATGCACGTTAATGTGGAGATGTAATTTTCAGTGAAATTTATTTTAACCAATGACATTTTGTTAAAATATATCATAATAATTCTTGGCATATGGCTTTTAGTTCCCATAACACTGTTATAAGAGTTATAGTCAGTATATAATACATGATTGATATAAACACTCACCTAGAATGTAAAAAGAAAAAGAAAAAAAAAGCTGTATTTCAAGAAGAAACACTATATTTTGGCTTACCGATAAATAAAGATGATAACTACTGAAAAATAATAAGCAGCAGTGTTTTATTATAGCTTGCTTTTTGGAAAAGCAGGCAATTCTTATATATGTATTTTGGAGTATTTTTTATATTAGTCGTTTGTATTTTAATCCAATGCATTTTCACCTTATGAACAGTAAAGATTGTATCTCAACTTTTCTCAAAAGAAGTTGCTCAGGGCCGTAACTCTGCATTATTTTTAATCATTTACCTGTGCATTGAATTAGATCACAACTTACTGTGGTTTCAGCTGTTATGATGGCTTCTTTGGAAGTTCAGGGGAAAACAGGAATGTGTTCACAATGATGAGGGAATCTTGCCTGGTTGCACAGTATCTCAGTGCGAGCCACCTACATTCTAGAATCCGCAGAGACTTCCTGAGATGAATCTGTGCAATCAGCTATAATATCCCATTCCTAACACTGACATATTTACATGGCTTCTGGGCAGATACTGTTTTGTAGCTGCCTAGCTGGGCTCAGTATTCAACTCTGCTTTCACACCCACCTGCCAATGAAACAGACAATCTTTGGTCTCTTTTGTGCCTGTTTCTTGCCTCCAGCTGACCCAACACTTTAGACAACTCTGACAACCAGATACACTTTGTACCATGTATTTATACAACACTTAGCATAATGGATCCAAATTTAGTCTAGAATCTCTGAGTATTCCTGTAATGATTTTTCTCCTACTAAGGAGATCTGCTAGGATGACATTTATCTGTCATCTGATCTGAACTCTGCTGCTGAAAGCTTTCATATTTCTAATAAGATATATTTTAGATCAGAACAGTTCTCAAAATCTCATGTTTTACTGGCTTTTTTCTTTTCCTTGTCTAATCCAGTTATCATGCTGGCTGAAAACTATCAGTTAAGCTTCAATCATTATTATTATTATTTTATACAAATTTTTAATTATTCTGGTTTTTGCCTCTGCTACTGATTGGTATGTAAAGAATTGCAACAAGGACACTGCCTACCAATAATGCAATTGTTCACTGGGTGCTAGGTGGGCTTTTTATTGCCCAGCTGACCTACAAAGACACCACCATAAATTTCATATTTTGGATGATTCTGATCTTTAGTCATTGCCTGCCTTCCAAACTGTTCTTCAGCTTTGTTGACTCTAACACTCATTTTGCTTGTTTCCCACAAAAGAAACCTCATAATTAATAATAATAAAGGAAAAAAATATATACTGATGCATTTCAGTGCACTTTGTTTGAAGTATTTTCTTAAAATTTCATTTAAAAAAAAGAAAAATTACTTCTAGCAGTTACTAATTTTTATTTTATTTTTTTGAAGGCAAACCTCATACAAATCCTGGAAAAAAAATAAATATGTACATCTATGAAATCTTGTTTACTGAATGCTTTTCAGATACTAGGGAACAGATGTGCCCCCTCTTGCCTGCAGGAATGACTTGAAGAAAATAATTGCATATTTAAAAGTAGCTTCCAGCTCCTAAGACAAAATCTAGTTGATTCATCTTTCCTACAAGAAAACAGTATTAAATATTCACAGAATATAGCCCCAGCATTTACAAAGATGGGTTCCAAACCAACAAAAGAGTAAACAATTTCAGAAGAATTAATGTGAGCTTTTAAAAAAGACATAAACTCTTTTTATCACTTACATCTTTTTTTCTCTTTCACCTCCCCACATTCTCCACAATATTTTTCTTACCAGTGTTCATTCCCAATATACATCTGCAGGTTGCATAGCTAAGTAATTGAATAAGGAATACAGTAAGGAGTAGTAAGCATTGAGTTACCTAAGTGAACAGGTTATTTCTGAGTTAAATTTACTCAAAAACTTTTTTTTCAGGGAAAAAATTCTTATGGAGTATGCATTTACATTTTATGTCACTATATGTTAATCAATTGTGTCCTTGCACCCTATCCTTAATGGGTGGCAGAGCCGCTGTTTTTACATTAAACTGTTGGTGTTGCTGTTCCTTGAAACAGAAAGACTAGTTCAAATGTTTGGGTTTTCTTATGACTTTATGGCTTAATCTTTACCACTAGTTATTCTTTTTCTGATTAAGGCAGAAACATCATGAGAAATATTGCTACCTACATTCATTCCTTTGGTTAAATTATATCACTTCATCTGTATCACATAAACAAATTGGTATATACTCCTGGTTTGTACTTGAAACATATTTAACTTCTCATGTATATTTTTAAAGACATATTCATTCTGGCAATAGTTGGGGTTTTTTATTTGTTTGCTTTATGATTTAGACTGCCTTGCTAAAACAATGTCCTTGAGAAACTATTTTTGGTATGTTCTGTTGTGATGCAGGTAACATAATGAGGGGAGTTATGCAATGGGATCAGTCGAGCTGGAGACAGAGTTTGTAAGGAACTTGGTAAAGAAAAATATATCAGTTTCTTGAAACTAATACTTTATACAGAATGCCCTTCTTTTTGTGAACCTTCTGCTGAAACATTTTTCAGGTTCAGAATGACAATTCCATTTAAAAAACAACAAAGTGTGACTCATCTACTTGAGTGAGCAGACAGAGAACTCTGTGAAAGATGGATGTGACAGTTCAGGAAAATCCATGAACTTCTGAGGCTTGAATCACTCTCCTTTTATTGCTCTTTGGCTTTCATTTTTTTTTAATTGCATAATTTGGTACATTTATAAGCAAATATATCTGTATGTCTCTATATGCATAATGCTCTTTATATAGATATGGACATATAAACATACAAATAGGGAGAAATTCTTCTTAAGGTGGAATGTACTTCTTAACACATTTCCTCAATTCCTTCTTCCTGTGTTGCATTTGCTGGATTTCTATCTTGAGAGGAAAATATCTTCTGGCTGCACCTTAATTGAAACCAGCCTTTCACCAAAAATTATTCACCATAAAATAGAAAATTATTATGAAATATATTAATATACTTAACAGGAAAATTATTGAGTATTAATTAATTGTGGGATTTTTCTTGGTTGTGTGTTTGTTTTTTTTTTTTTTTTTTTTGGTGGGAGGAAAGTGCAGTGTAGGGGGAAAAAAAGAAAAAGAGAAACATCTGTCTGGAATGATACATAGATAATTAATTCCACACTGGGACAGCATGCATATGTGCCATCATTACCACTATTTTTATTGTGTGATGAGACTGAACTGAATGTTGCCTGATAAAAATATTCCGGACATGTTCAATCCATGTTGAGAATATGAGAATGTTGAGAAAACTGAAGTGGGGACATTGTACATACCTGTTACATTGTTTGAATCTCCTGTGTGTCTTCTGTGCTTCTTAGTGTAAAGAGTCCTTTTGGTGTAATGACCTTAAACAATAGTCCAGAATATTCAGAATATAATTCCACAATATTCTGAAAAAAATCTTGAAAAAAAGACATATCTTGTTTTATCAGACTTTTATGAGGGAGCCACCAAAGATGACCATTTTCTGTGATGTCCCACTGTTGTGAAGGGAGGTAACAACGAAAAAGCATGATGTACCTGAAGCATATGATCCCATTCAAAGACTAGAAACCTTAAACCTGCTTAAACCTGCTATGATCAGGTAATTTAATACAGAAAATGGCTACATTTGTAAGAAGAGACAAAGCATCTTTCTGCAAAGGTTAGTGGAACTTCCAGAGATATTTTTAACGTGATGCACTTCAGGCATAAAAGCAGTGGTTGCATAGTCTCCTAAAACGACAAAGCACAAAAGATGACTTTGCCAAGCTGATAGTAATTAGAAGCACAAAAGATGAATTTGCCAAAGTTATAGTAATTAGAAGAAATTTTACACTTCCTACTCACCACACTACAAAATTAAATGAAAGGTACTTATCAAGAAAGATAACTATTTTTTTGTTTGCAGCAGAAGGGAAGTTATAATACATAATTAGTTAATGTTTTCAAAGCACTTTAGATCCTTGGATGAAAGCTACTAGATAAATGCTAAACATGATTATCATTATGCTTTTTCCTATAATATAATAGCATAATTGTGATGTTTGTGCATATGTCTTTCCAGGCTATAAGAAGTATTGAATTTTGAGATATTTTTAATTTCCAGCGTTAGACATCAGTAAGGCTACTTTTTATTTTCATGTTTATGTCATTTACAATTTCATTTGTCATTACATTCTTGGCACTCATTTAAATGTCTAACTTGCTGGATTTTCTTGACATATGTATTTTCAGTAATGTGCAGGTGTACTTTTTATTTAATCTTTTTATCTTTAAATCTTAACATTTTTCTTTATTTTTTAATTTTCAGTAATGTGCAGTTGCATTTTTTGTTTATTTCTTTTTATCTTTATCTTTTAATCTTAATATTTTTCTACCAAAAATAATATATGTTCTTCTATATTGTAGAAATATTTGTCAAGATCTGAAACTTTTTCAAAGGAAGATTTATTCTTGATTATAAAGTAGCTGCTGACTGTGGCTTCTTATAAAATAAATGGAGGAATAAATTATATATATTACATATTATTCCATTATATTATTCCATTTTTTTCCTCCTTTTTTTCTTCACTATCACTATGTAGGGGTTTTATTTATATCAGTATCGAATCATTGATCAGCTAGCTTGGGGATTCTTTGAACTCTATATGGCTCATTGTAAATGCCTAACTCTAAATAAAGGATCCAATGCTGTAATTTAGGGGATTTAAAATCTGATGCAAGTAGGCTATCTGTATCTCTATTACTGGTAATTAGAATGTTTTTAAAGATCATAAAATCATAGAATGGTTTGGTTTGGAAGGTACCTCCAAGGCTCATCTAGACCCATCTCGGTCATTTTCCTCTGCAATTAGCAGAGGCTTGCTCAACTACATCAGATTGCTCAGAGCCTTGTTGAGCCTCACCTTGAATAGCTCCAGGAATGGGGCCTCGACTATCTCCCAGGGCAACTTGTTCCATGGTAAAGAACTTGTTCCTAACATACAGTCTAAATCTTTTCTAGTTTGAAATCATTGCTCCTCATCCTATCACTACAGGCCTTTGTAAACAGTCTCTCTCCATCCTTCTTGTAGGTCCCCTTCTAGTACTGGTTGTTATTCATCTCTTCGGAACCTTCTCTTCTCCAGGTTGAACAACCCCAGCTCCCTCAGCCTGTCTTCATAGCAGAGGTGTTCCAATCCCCTGATCATTTTCATGGCCTTCCTCTGGACGTGCTCCCTCAGGTCCATGTCCTTCCTGTATTGAGGGCTCCAGAACTGGACACAGTACTCCAGGTGAAGTCTCCCCAGAGCAGAGTAAATTGGCAGAATCACCACTCTAGTAATTCATCCCACCACATCTTGGGTGCGTCCTGTCTGTCTTCTGCAAGACTTACTGAAGGGAGGTGACCATTCGTTTAAAGAGCTTCTATTTTTAAAGTGTAACCAGAATAGCACACACTTGTTTTTCAGCAATTATTATTTTGAAGTTCAGCCTCAGAAAAGCATGTGAAGGAGATTGCACCAGTGTACTTCCCCTCCCCTGTTAAAGATGCCATCTCCTTTAGATATATGCTAGTCTGATTCATATAAAGAAGCACTATCCATCTCTCTAGAGAAAGCTTTGCTATTAGAAAGAAAATATATCAAGTTCAATAAAGAACTTGAAGTCAGATTTTGGAGAAAAAATGAAGAAAATGTTTCAGAGAGAACAAAATGAAGCATGCTGGCTGGAAAGTAGGACACACTTTCAGGGAGGTTAAGGAAACCAGGGTTCAAGTTTCTGTTCTCAGACTCTTCCTGCACTTTATCCAGTGACAGTTTATTGACAAATCTGGGACAGATACGACTTTCACAGTGATAAATCCCTATGCTCTTGCAGACATGTAATGTCAAAAGTTTCAAAGATGTTAGTTAAGACTTTTAAAGAATTTTAGTAATATTGTTAGTTACCTGAGATCTAAAATTGAAAAGCCACTCTTCCACAAAATAAAAATTCTGATGAAGCAAGAGAAAATGTCTATACTATGTATTTTGATAATGCTGGCCTCTTTCATTTTTATGCCATATTATATTAAATATTTAAAATATATACAAATATTAATCCAACATATTAAATGGACTGAATACCAAACAGTTGTAAATGTAAGAAAATTTAAATGCTAAACCTATGTTTCTAGCTTATCAGAATGAAACACGTCAGCACTAAAGAAATGAGTGCATAAAAACAATTTCACTTTTTCCTTCTGAAACTTTTTGTGGAGTATCTCCCAATTTGAATCTTAAAAATAATAATAATAGTAAAACAAGAAGCATCTTGGTTACACCTAGACATCAAGTATTAATGGAATATTGATTCATTACGGCTCCCTTATTTATGTTTTATGGTAGCTGCAGCATTTCATCACCTATTGGACACAATGTAATAGTACCATATAATACTGCCCTGGGAGAGAATCACAGGCCAGTCTTGGTCTGCAGGCTGCTGCATTTTGGAGTCATATAGGGTAGCTGACCTGAGTGGTGGTGGTGGTGATTGTTGTGCTGGCATCTGTGGTTGTGGCAGTTGTGGTGGTGGTGCTCATGGTCTTGCTGGTGGTTGTGTTGCCTGTGGTTGTGGTGGTGTTTCTGCTTTAATTTCTGGAAGGACTTACTAATTGAGAACTGCCTTCATGTGTATGGCTGCCATTCATTCACTGGGCTGAGTGTAACTTTTAATACTTGTATTAGCATTCAAGTTAGGCTGTTTATGAAGCTGACTTGCTGAGTGAAGGGGATGGAATTATTTGTGCTGTTCTTCTGTTGATCTGTGATCCCTCTCCAGGCTCTAGGCATCTGTCACTGGCACGGACATCAAACTGGTAGGAGTGGGGTGGATTGTGGTTCCCCTTCCCTGGTAACTCCAGGGTAAAACTCTCTTCATCCGCTTGGCAAGCCTGTGACAGAAGAGGCTCTTCCCCTTCTTTGGCAGACGGATGCTGTCATTCCCCAGTAGACCAGCGTGGGATAACCCTGCAGCTTACCATGTGACAGGAAGGTAAGCTAATTTATCATGCTCCAGACTAAGGTCATCTGCAGTCAGCAGGTGTTGGTGTTGAGACTGTCCATGAAGCTGGCCTGCCAAACATCTTGTGATCTTGTGAAGATAAGATGGCCCTGCTTTAGCTAAAACTGATGAAGCAAGGCTAAAATAGCATGAACACCCAACTCAAAAACTGGTTTTGAAGGCCAAAGTGCCTGATGGAGACCTTTGCCTATTTAACTGTAGTTTTAATATCAAAGTCAACACCCCTCAGTATGCTAAATGGTCCAAACTGAGTACATGTTAAAGAGACATGATTATGCTACTCAACTCTCCTCCCATATTGTCACCTAAAATGCAGGGACAGCTGGGGCTAGAGTGTAAAACCCATGAGAGGAACATCTCTCAGTGTGCAGGAGCACTGTACCAGCACCAGTGTGGGGGTGTAGCATGGGCCAGCAGCAGAGGTACAGCACAACCAGCAGCAGCACCTGGGAGGGAAAGACAGAGATGAGATCAGTCAAAGGGCTGTGTTCCTATTCCTTCACCCAGGACAGGAATACCTTTCCTGGTAAGACTTTCACATTCAATATACAGTTGAACTTCTTTGTTGCATTCCTATTACATATTGAATCTATTGTAGAAATTTGCATCTCCAATGTTGTTGGTTGTTACCCAGGATTTATTAACTTGAGATCATCTTGCTCTTAGTGCATTTATCACTGACAATCCCAAATCTGTTGTACCTGTCGCATGAACATGGTCACAGATCTGTAAGCATACTCATCTTACGTGGAATATGCCTCTGTATCACATTCCTTGACTCCTGGAAGCCATTCTGAATTATACAGATCAAAACAACTGGAAAAGATAAGCTACAAGAGGTTTCAAAAAATCAGGGTTAACAGCTTAATTGAAATACAATTTTTAGTATTCATTGTTTAAACACAAATATCAGATTTGGTTGGTTTTTTTAAATGGTAGAATCATAAAATAATTTGGTTGGAAAAGACCTTTAAGATCATTGAGTCCAACCATTATATATCCATACCAAATTTGCTGCTAAACCATATCCCTTAGCACCACATCTCTGCATTTTTTAAACACCTTCAGGGATAGTGATTCAACCACCTCCCTGCTGAGCCTGTTCCAATATTTGATAACCCTTTCCATGAAGAAGATTCTTCTAATATTTGACCTAAACTTCCCCTGGTGGAATTTGAGGCCATTTCCTCTTGTCCTATCCCTTGTTACTAGGGAAAAGAGATGAACATCACATTTGTGACTGGCTGCCAGCTCCATTCAGCACCACACTTTGATGCCAGCCAGCCAGCCAGCCAGCCACTTTTGTTACCCTGTGAAGTGTCCACCCATGAAAGCCATGAGCAGCCAGTTTCTCCAAGAGGATGGTGTGGAGGACAGTGTTAAATGCTCCTCTAAAATATGTAGACTATCCCTCATCCACGTTTTTGGTTGGTTGGTTGTTTTGTTTTGGGTTTGTTAGGTTTTGTTTGTTAGATTATTTGTTTTAGTTTTCCTCAAGACTCTAACAATTCTTCTCACTTCCTTTATTTTTTTTTCTCAATGTAGTCTGTGGTGCTAGAGGCTTTGTAGGGAAAACTGATGAAAGTTGTGATGGTTTGAAACTGTCTTTTTAATTTTTCCTTGCAAAGTTCAGAACAGAGAAAGTGAAAGAATGTAAATAAGTCACTATTGGGTGTAAGAAAGCAAAATAACGATTGTTCTAAACACTTCCATTGGATAGATAGAAATGTTTAAGAACTATTACCCAAAACAAAGTAGGCACTCTGCACATTCTGCGTTCGGCAGTGGGGGCAGTTGCTGGGCTGTCTGGTTGCTGTTTCTTCTTCTCTTCTGGCTGAAGATAACACACTGACCTTGGCAGCTAAGTTAACAACTTTCTGCTTAACTAACTCTGCTTCTCTGTCCAGGGGGGTCTGGGGGGAAGCTCCTGGGAGAGAGAGAGGCCCCTTTGGGAGGGTCCCCTTGGGGGGAAGCAAAGGGAGATCGGTTGTGCTTTTTTTTTCTGTTGATTGTATATATTTGTGAATGTTGTGAATTTTGTATATTTGTATATATTCATTGCATTTCATTGTAGATTTTAGACTCTGCTTGTAAATACAGCTTTTCATTTGCTTCCAGACTGAGCTAGCCTGGTTATTGTCGGGGGGGGGGGGGGGGGGCGGGGGGGGGGGGCGGAATTTCAGCTCACACCGACACAAAAGTGAATTTCCACAGAGCTGAAACTTACATTTTTACATTTTATGTAAGGCTGTAAAATACAGACAGATGTGTGTACCCTTTCATACACAGAGCACACAGACAACTTTGCATCAGAGAATTTGGCTGCATCAGGAAGAACAGACAATTGTTTGTTAAATTATAAATGGCAATTACCTTGTCAGAAGCAAAACCATTTTCAGTAAAGCAAGCATTCAAATTAGCTACTGGTACAACATTTTTTTTTTCGTTTACAAAGTTAAAATTTACTTGTGGCAATACCTCAGCTAAACACTGAGGTAATTAGCTGGGGAGGAAAATACAATTTAATATGACTAAGCTTCAAGTCTGAATTGTCTCTGGATAAGAAAGTGCTGGGTAGATAAGGATGTAGCAAGCTTCTTAGTCAATAGGAGTTCTGATATTTTATTTGCACAGAGTTAGTTAATTTGTTCCTATAAATGCTACCACATATAGCCTGAAGAGTCATTCAACTAAATACCAATGAATTATAAGCAAAAAATGAACAGAGCTACCTAGTGAAAAAAAAAATGTACATTTTGGGAGAAAAGTGTAGGCTGTAATTTTCATTTCCATTTCAGTCAGATATTGAGGAGGCTAAATGGCAGCATTAACACTTCAGTATTACTATACTTCATTATCTTTAACTCCTTTGTGGCCATTCTTTATACTCAATGCAGTATGGTTATCTGTCCCTGGTAGTGGGGAGCCCAGAACAGGACAGCTAGAGGGTCCTCATTGTTACTGAAGGAAGGATCACCTCACTCAGTCCACTGACAACATTCTGCCCAGTGCATCCCCAGAGGCTGTTTGCCCTGTTTGCCACAAGCATATATTGCTGACCCATGCCCAAATAACTGAAGACCAGGATCCCCAGGATCTTTTCTGCATGGCTGCTTCCTAAATGTTTAGCTCCAGCCTGTAGTACTGGAGGAAACTACTCACCTTCAGCTACAGGGCTTCACAGTATCTCTTGCTGAAATTTAAGGGGTTCATTCCACTCTGCCCATTTCCACAGCTTGTCAAGGTCACCTACAACTTGTGAATCATACTTCCCAGTCTCCTACCATTTAGCCTTTCGGAGAGTGTATTCTGCCCCATCACACCATCATATATACATGATGGCTGCACATCAGTTTCTTAGCTGTGTGGATAAATCTTGATGTTGTTCATAATAAAATGCATTGATTGGTAGTGTGTTCTCTCTCTTGACACATCAGTAGGAAATAAACTTAAAAAAATAAAATATATACGCACACAAATATATATATAGGATAATCTGCCACATACCTACATGGCATGACAAGCCTGTCATTTTGATGACTACATATATCTTATGAAGGAAATAATTTTAGAAGCTATTGGCTTTCCTAGAGGGATAATAAAGTCGTCCACCTTATGTCTTTTTTTTTTTAAGATGTTACTTAGTGAACTTTGCTAAGCTAGCTACTCAGAGTCTGGCATTCTCTTCCTAATTAAAAATGGTATCCCCACGAGTTCAGTGGAAGTCTTGTTAAGATTAAATTTTTCAACGGTTGTCTGTTTCTGTTGCTGACTGTGTTTTAGAGAGTGTCAAAATGCTTACTATCCTGGAGCAGCTATTTGTAGACAGATTTACAGGGAACAGCTGTGGGTAACGATCAATCATATTTGGTTCAGTGACAGAATTTAATTAGCTGACAACAAAATGAAATACTCTATAAAATAAATGAATTGCTATTCCTTTACACACTTCCCCCCCCTGCCCCCAGGTCTTTATTTAACATGTAAGAGACAAATGAAAGATCAGCATGTAATGACCCATGACTGATTCCAAAATCAGAGTTAAAAGTATCACCTCTCCCTGTTGCCAGGATGCTTGCCTTGTAATTAGTAATATTCAGCTTCTTTCACCACCACTACTATTTCTGTTTATTTCTGATGAGTGTTTTCTCTGATAGAGCTGCTTTTTAAAAATTGATTATTGCTGTAAGATAGGTCAGTTTTATTCCAGACAAATGCAAGACTTGTCTCTGCAAAGTGAAAAGTGGGTGCAGATACTCTCCCACAGTTGGAACAGTGATTCACTAAAGGCAGTTCAAATAGGGACGTGTCTGTTTATCATTTTTCATTTCATGTAGTAGCATAGAGATGACACATAGCTTTTGTCTAATTGTCTCTCTCAGCATTCTCAATGAAGAAAAAGAAGTGTATTATGCTTGCTTTTTATCCTATTAGCCTGGTGAAGAGGAGGCTCAGGGGTGACCTCATTGCTGTCTACAACTACCTGAGGGGAGGTTGTAGCCAGGTGGGGGTTGGTCTCTTCTCCCAGGCAACCAGCAGCAGAATGAGGGGACACAGTCTCAAGTTGTGCCAGGGGAGGTTTAGGTTGGATGTTAGGAGGAAGTTCTTCACAGAGAGGGTGATTGCCCATTGGAATGGGCTGCCCAGGGAGGTGGTGGAGTCACCATCACTGGAGACATTCAAGAGAAGACTGGATGAGACACTTAGTGCCATGGTCTAGTTGATTGGATAGGGCTGGGTGATAGGTTGGACTGGATGATCTTGAAGGTCTCTTCCAACCTGGTTGATTCTATGATTCTGTGATTCTATGATCTATGCTGTTCCTGAGCAATGTTTATGGTCTTTAGTGGCCTCTGTAGCCTCACATTACAAGGAAGAGCCCTTAAGTTACTTAAAGGCAGCAGGGAAATGTCCTGTTCAGAGGAGAAGCCACTGAAATAGTGAGTTAAAAGTGACATTTTCACATTCTTTCTTTCTGACTTGCTCACAGTGATCTGACAAGCCACTAGCACCTACTGTTCAAAAAAGCACAGCATTTATGGAAAATGTGCAGTTATCTTTCCTTTCTCATGAATGTAAAAATATATTTAAAATTTGTATTAAAAGAAAATGTTTATTACTTTGAGATGTCTTGGATGAACTCTTCAGCAACTCTTATTAATTCTCTCTTTTCTCTTCTGTAATTCATTACAGAAAACAGCAAATATTGTTTTGTGTGAACTACACTATGAAAGACACAAGAGTGTGAAATGATGGTCTGTCTTTGTTGGTGAAGAATCAAGAAAATCTTAGTTATTGGTAATATGCAAAAAGGTAAGTTCTCATACTTCTTAAAAAAACAATAAATCAATGCTAGCAATAATAAGAATAGTTTGCAGGTGTATAAGATATTTACTTAAGGTATGTGGTAAACTACCTTTACTCTGAAATAAGATGTGAAAGGGAGAATATGAATGTGCTGTCTTTCCATGTGGATTTTGCCACCACAAACTTCAGCAGAAAAGGATAAAAGAGTGGCTAAAGAAATTATTTTTCAGATAAGTAAGTTGGTCAAAAGTACATTCCTGATTTTACTGGTGTTTTGCTAATGATTTTAGGATAGCCTTGGTCTCACTCTTTCATTTCTGGAGCTGAAGGGCAGAATTTTTAGCTTATCCTTACAAGACTGTGCAGAAAATGCTGTTCAGCTATTCTGTCTATTTTTGGCATCCTGCTAACTCAGCAAAAGGGCAGATTGCCTTTAATATCAAAAGATTATTAGAATTAACTGGGTTCCACAAACCTGCATTAGAGATACCTACTTTGTAAGAGCAGTTACTCTGATTGCACATGCCAGTCAGGGAACTGCAGGCTCAAATGCCTATTTGTATGCAAGACCAGTTTACTCAATCTACATAGATAATTGCAGATAAAACATATGTAAACAGAGTTCACAGTTGTGCTTGCAAAAAACACATGCATTTGTGTACTTTGTTCAAACAAAGATTTTGGCCAAACACCCCCTGCTAAATACATGCTTTACTTTTTTTTTTTAAACTGTGTAATCATAGAACAAGGACAGTAATCCAAAATGCAAAATAACTCTGAACTTCACTAATGTAAAAAATTAAACGTACTATTGAAAGTAGATAAAGTGTTGAGGATTACCCAGACTAAGATGTAATAACTTTATGAATGTTATTTGGAAATAAGCATTATGAGAATTTCTTAACCATATGACATTTTATTTCCGTAGTCTTAAAACCACACAGAGATGGATGTAAGACGTACTGCACTGGATAATCATGTCAGAAGAAGAATATAAACAGTAATATTTTACTAACCACCACGAATTGAAGAACATCATTCACCTGTCATTGTAGGATATGTGCATTAAGAACGTACTGTTGCTTAAAAGTTTTCATTAGCTACATTAAATCTGATCTATTTCTGGGTTTATATCTTCTTTGCAGAATTTATGAATATTAAACTTTGTATGCAAGGTTTAAGTGGCATATAAGGAAAAAGTGAATTAGTATATTGATTTATAATGAAAAGCGAGTACAACACTCACAATACAGTACAGGAACCATGAGGCTCAGACTTTTCTGACTCAATCTTATGATACAGGTTCAAGACCAAAAATTAATGTTATCATTTCCATTTGCCTCCAGCTGAAGTAAAATTTCTGATACAAAATTGTGAAGTGATATTCACCTCTTGGGGAGGTTGCCTAGCCATTAAAAATGCATGTTTCCAGGCTACTTCTAAGTCAATACAAAGACAACTTTAATAAATGGAGTATACTATAGCTACACTATCTGTTAGGGGTTTTTTTTTTTCATTATAAAGATGATAAATGTTTCAGAAGGTAAAATCCTGATGAATGTATTAACTCAGAAGCGAATAAAAGTCTTTCTTAGGAGCTGACATAAATTATCACCAAGCCTGGAAGAAACTGAGAACAGCATATTTTTTTACCTTCTGATAGGAAAATAGCTTAGATTCACAAAATATGCTGTGTTCCCCCCAACTTATGTGCAATAATGAGTGAAATGTTTCCTTTAACATTCTCCATCTGTCTCCATTAGGCTGATTTAATATGCCCCTTCCTTTTACCTATATGTTTTTCTTAGGTATAGTCACAATATATACAATAGATTTCCTCTCTATTTGTAATGTTCAAAATGTTTCCTCTCTAATTGTAATGTTCAAAGTGTCAGTCAGAGAGCAAAGTATGTAGCTCTCTTTTTAATCACCGGGGAAATTATCTTTGACTTCAGCAGCAGGTGGATCAAGCTCATGAAGAAGTCTTTCTCTCTATGCCCACTTTTCATTAAGGGTCCTTGGTGTTTCTGCTCTTGAAAACTAAGTTATTTCATAAGACTGAGAAGCACTGGGGTTGCTGGGTAGGTTGACAAAGTGTGACTAAGAAGGACCTGGAGACCTGGCCTCCACTGAGGGAGTCAGCTGAGAAGAGAGGCAGAGGACTTTGACTACACTGCTTGGAGGATGCTGCCCAGTGAGGGAGGGACCAGTAGTGTCTGGAAGGAACGTGTGTGCAGTCACCTCCAGCAGCTCTCCAACTGGCAGTCCCCAGCTTCCAGCAGGTCCCTGGCCTGCAGCCTGGAACACAGAAAAGTCCCAGGTCAGGCACAGCTGTGAGATCTGCCTATCTGGTTAAGGACCCCCAGTTCTCTGAGGACCAAGTGTCCCAACCTTTGAACCTCTGTCAACGCAAACATGACTGTGTCAGTCTGTGAGTGTGTTCTCCCACTGAATGCTGTACTTTCTTCACCACTGCTTTGGTAGGCTACTCTCACTAAAAATGAAATGGAGAGTAACTTTCATCTGTTTATTCCCTAGGCAACAGTGGTAAAGGGATAGAATAAATAAAGTCAGGCATATAAGGTCTCTAAAAAGGAGGTCAGTCTTTTTGAATTGCAAGAGTCAGTGAAGATGGGAAGGTTGCTTACATGCAAACTCAAAAAATAAGGTTAACTAGTGTTCCTTGAATTGCTGCCTGCACAAATCTTTATTTTTGCTTCTCTTCATTACCTTCTAACCTCAGCACCTAGTAATATAATTATTCTAAAACGCCAGTAGTCAAAGTGAGGTAATAGATTTTTCTCTCCTCTGTGCTAACTGAGGGATGAGTCATAAATAAAGTCAGTTAATTCTTTGTATCAGTTGAAGACTAGCAATGTTAAGAAGGAAAAAGATGATTTTCCAATAACTCAGTGTTTTGTACTTTGTAACTCAGCAGATTCCCAGTTGGTCTGATTAAAAGAAACTGAAGAAAGAAGTGGACAAATTTGGAAGTGAAACTGTAAGTCTGCCTTGCATTTTTCTGCTTGGATGGAAGAAATAGTTTGCTATTGCTTAAGAGTTTGTTTTCTACAGAACTGCACTTTGACAAAATTTTAACTCACCAAACTGCTTCAGGGATCCATTTTGTTTTACAAAACCTCCCAATACTTATTAGTTAGCAGTCTCAAACCTACAGGAAACCCACTTGCTGAAAAATGGTTAGGAGACAAGGTGTTCTGTGAAAGAATTTAACTAAAAGCCTTAATTACTAAATGAAGCCTCAAAAGCTAAGGTTTCATGAAGAGATGATCTTGTGTTTTCTGAATTATATTCCAAATCACCACATTCCTTTATAAATGTGGTTTTAATCAATTCCAGAGAAAAACATTTTTCAAAGTTTTCAGGGAGAAACAAATACACATCTAATTGATTTAAGAGCAATACTATAACTCCCAGCTGGTAAATTTACATTTTGTAGGAACATGCTCACCATTCATCATCTTATATCTCTGTGACTGGACAATGGCAAGTGTATGTATCACTTCAATTCACCTTGTGGATGTTTTCTGATACTAGTTGAACTCACATTCACCTTGAAATGAGGTTGGAGACTTTGAGATAACTTTTTATAACCTGGCTGGTAGTTATATTTATTTTCACATTGTATTTGAAGAAAAATCAGACATAAAGGCTTGTGTTTTTTTAACTCATTAACAATTTCATCAATTTCTATGAATTAGATGAAGAAAGGGGTAGAAAATGCTTGACTTTTAGCAGCTGAGTTTTCAAAAGAAAAATCGTATTAATAAAAAATTAAAATAATTAATACCAAAAAGGGCAATCTATTTCAAAGAGATAAGAAGAAATTATCAATGTTCTTTCTGTTCACCTCATTTAAAGTATAAACTACAATACAAATAGAATTCTGCAGTCTGTAATCAGGGAGGGACACTACCAGAAGTAGTAGATAAAACAAATCAGTATGTAAAGTGATTGTAAGACACAGAGGTTATGGCTTGGTCATTAAATTATTTGGCATCTTAGAGATGAAGAGGGCTGTAACACAGTGTTTGTTCTGCATATGAAATTATTTGGTTAATGTTACATGAAGCAGGAATGACTTTTGTCTCAGGTTGCATGAGAAGGGCAATAGTATGAGACTCTGTAATGAAGAGAAAATTAAATCAAGTTCTATCCATTATTAACAATCAGGCACTTAAAAAATACACTCACTACATAACATGGTCATGGAAAAACATTCATAATTAAGGAGGTTTGTTCACATTTCAGGAGCCACATGACTGACAGAGGGAAAGCAGGCTCCACAGACAACTCTAAAGCTGTCTGAGCCATGCTTCCAGAGGTACTTAAAAAAAGGGTCATAAGTCCAGTTTTCAAAGATGACTGTCTCTCCTCCTATGACTCATTCCTGTACCATCAACCTTTTAAATAGGGAATTATGGCACCTAAATAATATAGTGCCAAAGTTACATTGAAGTCCTTATATATTTCGGAGGATCTTGATTCAAGATCCTTTAATTTTATTATCAGAATCCTAAATGAAGTTCTTAAGAAATAAGGCTTTTAGAGGACAACGAAATGGTGCTGTCAGGCATAGTTTTTAAACGGTTTTCAATTATTTATACATCACAGAATCATAGAAAGGCTAAGGATGGAAGAGACCCCAGAGATCATCTACTCCAACCCCCCTGCCGTGGGCAGTGATGCCTCTCTTAGTGCTGTACAGTACAAATGGTACTAACTGGGCAATATCAGTACAGTATTTCAGACACTCTGGGATTAGATCTTGTACTTTGGCTGGATATCCTTTCTCCAGCTTAATTGAATAACTAAGTTTAACTGGGGAAGAAAGGACAGACTGGCAGTAAGTGTGGTATGGGATAAATCATATGGAATTTTGTGTCAGGTGGGATTAGCACAAGCTGCTAGCAGTTTCTCTTGGCTGTCAGGCCAGGATATATTTCCTAGCTGCTGTATGCATTTTTCTTTTAAACATTGTTAAAAAAAAAAAGAATAAGCCAAGCAATAGAAAAGAAGGCCATAGAAGTCCTGTCGTCAAGGATGATGTTATTTCTAACCTGAGAAGTTTCTATCTATCTATCTATCTATCTATCTATCTATCTATCTATCTATCTATCTATCTATCTACCTACCTACCTACCTACCTACCTATCTATACTGTGCTATAACAGAAAATGGGATACAGGCCATGTCAGAGTTAGGGAAAAGAAGGCTCCATCATGTGTAACTGTTACTTGAGAAGATAAATACCCTAACTTCAAATATGCTCCCCTTTCTCCTTCCTTCTCACGTGTTGAACATGACATCATATAGTATGGAATATTTGTACCACCTGTGTAAAACAACTGTACCGGTGCGTTAAACACTAAGCTGTAGGATGTTGTGGAACGAACAGCTCTGGATACTCTGTGATGAAGTTGCTTTTTTTTTTCTTCCAGTAATTTCATAATGGGGAAGAAGGGAAAAATTGCTGGGCACATTAATTTCAGAACTTTCTTGAGCTTTAGACTTGAGTAATTCTTTAATTTCAAGCATACATAGCACATAATAAAAGAAAGAACAATTTATATTAGATGGTTCAAAGCTTTAAGACTAGCCTTCCTGAAAAATTAAAATTGCCAGATTTTATTAGGTAACATCTATCACAATATCATGGTTTTGGGAAAAAAATAACATTAGACTATGGCTTAAAAATTCTGTGCAGAATCGAAAGCTGCATTACCATATAAAAAATCAGCTGCATAGTCTGCAAAGAATCTTTTCCTTCTAAAATTTATTCCTGTGATAAACATTTTTCACATTTTGAAAGAAAAATCTGCGCTATTCTGACATTTTTTTAAAGACAGAACTCCAAAACCATCAGATTCTTCGTGCTGCACAATCTGCTTATTTTCAACTCAGAGCAACACCTATTTGTACTGTTAAATAGATTCAATAAATCCATCTCTGCTAACTGTAAGGAATATTTCACAAGGTAACCTATTCTGCAGCTGCTGCCTTGATACTCATTTTCATATTGTTGTAACCCATCAGTACCTCATATTACAAAGCTACTATTTATTTTTTGTTCTGTAATAATTCAAAATGACATAATGGAAAAAGTAATTACAGGCGTGAGAGCTATTTTATGTGATTTTTTCTAGTACAGACACCTTCCCCAGTGTGCACAACTGTAGTAATTAGTTTTGGGGTTTGGGTTGTTTTCTCCCTCATCTGGGAGTTAGAAGGAATTTGGCCATAACTAATAAGTGCATGATTAGTTTAGAACCTTTTAATCCATACACTCCTTTCTACTGACATCCCTAATAATATTTCTAGAGGCTCCACTGGGATTCTGAGTGGTGTAATCATATTAATACAATCACAAATTACATTCCAGTAATCCTGTATTTATTAAAGAGGATTCCCATTAGAAGAATAAATGCAGCTACTCTTACACTTCACAGATCTCAAGAAAAACATAAAGTTATTTGCTTGAGGTCTCCAGCTTGTTCCAGTGGTTCACTAGCATTTTCATACAAATGTAAGATTTATCCAGTACAGGCAATACACACTAAACTCAAATGTAATTTCTGTTCCCATGATCATTAATATAATACCACTTATTGCTAATAATTGAGTCATTATGGAAGATAATTAAATAAAGGTCTTAACTCCTAAGGTCATAGAATCATAGAATCAAGCAGGTTGGAAGAGACCTCTAAGATCATCCAGTCCAACCCATCACCCAGCCCTAAGCAATCAACTAGACCATGGCACCAAGTGTCTATCCAGTATTCACTTGAATGTCTCCAGTGATGGCGACTCCACCACCTCCCTGGGCAGCCCATTCCAATGGGCAATCACCCTCTCTGTGAAGAACTTCCTCCTAATACCCAGCCTATACCTCCCCTGGCACAACCTGAGACTCTGTCCCCTTGTTCTGCTGCTGGTTGCCTGGGAAAAGAGACCAACCCCTACCTGGCTACAACCGCCCTTCAGGTAGTTGTAGACAACGATGAGGTCACCCCTTGTCTCCAAGCAGCAGCTCCTTCAGTCTCTCCTCATAGAGGTTGTGTTCCAGGCCCCTCACCAGCTTCGTTGCCCTTCTCTGGACATGTTCCAGTACCTCAATATCTCTCTTGAACTGATGGGTCCAGAACTGGATGCAGCACTCAAGGTGTGGCCTGAGCAGTGCTGAGTACAAGGGAAGAATAACCTCCCTTGTCCTGCTGGCTACACTATTCCTGATACAGGCCAGGATGCCATTGGCTCTCCTGGCCACCCAGGCACACTGCTGGCTCATGTTCAGCCTACTATCAACCAATACTCCCAGCTCCCTTTTTGTCTGGATGCTCTCCAGCCACTCATTCTCAGATCTGTTTAAAGTCAGAATTAAAGTTTTCATGTATTATTGCTGCAATATGTCAGCAATCAGAATATGTGACTAAAACCAGGAACCTCCACATTCTTAAATATATTAAAAGACATAGAAAGAATGTCCTTTCACTAAAAAGTTTAGAATGGAAAAAGAAATACCGGTCACTTTACAAAGTGGAGATGACAAAATGAGAGGCTAGGTGACTCACTCAAGAATAGGAACCCACTTAAACACAAAATTATTTAACAACTGTTTTCTGAGAGTAAAACCAATTTGAACATAAGGTACATCTTTAGATAACCATGCTGTGCAAATATAGTAACAGTACTTAGGCATTTCTGTTAGCTTGAGTATTTGTTGTTCCTCTTATATAGCACAGAGAATCATAGAATCAGTCAGGGTTGGAAGGGACCACAAGGATCATCTACTTCCAACCCTCCTCCCATGGGCAGGGACACCTCACACATAACAGCTAGCGAATCAAAACAGACGGTTTTGATTAAATAATAAAAGAGCAGTTTGATCAAATAATAATAATAAATTTAAAAATAGATCTCTTGATTGGGAAAAGAAGATATATGAGAAAATACAAAAGTTTTATTACTTGAATTTGTATTGAGTTTCAGAGTTTCAGTGAGGACAACCAGGAGATCAGGCCTGGTCAGCATGGGTTTATGAAAGGCAGGTCCTTCTATGACAAGATGAGATAAAGGCAGTGGATGTTATCTACCTGGACATTAGTAAAGTATTTTACACTGTTTCCTACAGGATTCTCCTACAGATATTGGCTGCACATGGCTTGAATGGCTGGGCACTTTGCTGGGTGAAAAACTGGCTAGAAGGCCAGTTGGTCAACAGCTGGTTGAATAGGAGCCATTGGTATGCACAGGTGACCAAGAAAGAAAAGAGAATCCTGGCCTGTATCAGGAACTTTGTGCCCAGCAGGGCTAGTGTGGTGAATGATGCCTGTGCCCAAGGCTATATCCTTAAAGTGGTGGGACATGGCCTACGTGTTCAGCTGGAACCCCATCTCCCCTCTGGAGTGGGGGGGAAGGCTGGGTGCCACTTTGTCTGAGTAGACTACCTCCTGGGTCATTTGGGGCAATGGCACTCGGGGGAAATGCCCATGCTTGGCTTTGTTCACAAGTTATATTCACACTATATTTGGTGAAACATCAGTTCATTGGTCAATTCCTCTGTTTAACAAGGATGCTCACTGGACCAGTGTCCGTCCGGCAAATGTTAAATAGGGGTTGTTTCAGTAAACTCGTGTTCCGTGTTCCGTGCCCGGTATCCGTGTTCGGTGCTCCGTGTTAATACCCGCGCCTGTTCCCGTGTGCGTGCCCGTGTTCGCCTCGTGCCTTCTGCCGCCGAGAGATCCGCCTTGCCCGGGACTCGACCCAGCAGAGTTCGAGTGCACTTCCGCAAATCGCCGCTTCTGCCCAAAGGACCGGCACCCTCCCCAGCCGATCTCCCTAAGATCGCGGAAAGGGTCGCTCCAGCTTCGCAGAGGAGCCGCTTTTGGCCGTATCCTGCCGACCACAGCGACAAAGGTTTTCCCCTGGAGCGGCAAGCTTGTTTACACAGCGCAACGGCGAACTGACTTGCAAAGCCTCCGGGAATCCCCGGTAATCTTCCAGGACCCTTTGTTCCAAGAGAAGCCGCTATCACGCGGCACGGCACCACGCGGCCGGCGCCATTTGTATCACGTTATTACGATACATCCGTGCTACGATTTCCGGGACTATAAAACAGTATCAAGAAAAGGACCTCGAGAACTTTCTTCAGTTAGTGAGTAAAACGGGCATTTCTTCATAGAGTTTCTGTGGCAGTTTGTGCAAACTGCCTGTTCGTGGGCTTGCCGATTCCCGACAAGCATTCACACACCCTCCTCCACCTCACTCCAATTTAGTTTCACTTTCTAAACATACAGATTTCCTCAAACTATTCAAAGTGCCTATATATACATTATGCAGAATTGATTCTTTCCGACTGAATACTAGAACCTGTAAATACCAATTGTATATCACTTGTAATATAGTGTTAATAAATATTTATTAAACCTTTATAAATATCTCCGCTGCTTATTTTCGGCGAGAATTTACATTTCACAACAGCTAGGGAAGTGGTTGTGTCTCTTTACTCAGCACTGCTGAGGTTACATCTGTTGAGGTTACATCTTGAATACAGGGTTCAATTTAGGGGCCCTCAGTTCCACAAAGACAATGAGGTTCTGGCCTCAAATTTCACCAGGGGAGGTTTGGTTTGGATATTGGAAGAAACTTCTTCCCTGAACGGGTTGTCAAGTCATGCAACAGGCTGCCTAGGGAAGTGGTGTTGTCACTATCCTTGGAGACATTTAAAAGACATGTAGGTATGGCATTCAAGGATGTAGTACTGGACTTGGCAGTGATGGGTTTGTTGTTGGACTCAATGATCCTAAAGGTCTACTCCAATATAAATGAAAATTATTCTGAATTAAAATTAAATGAGTTGGCCAAGTAAAAAGCTGAACGACCTCTGAATGGATTAGTAATTTTTACAGAAAAACGTTTTTACTATAAATGTAGAAATATATTGAAATTACCTTGATTTGATATGTAAGGCAATGGTTGCACTTGAACTTACATAGTAAATTGTTACTGCACTATACAATACACAGAACTATTTGGTCACTCTTACTGAAGAGACTAATCTCAGAATTGGGTTTTAATGTTACCATGCCTAAGAAGCTTAACTTCCGTTCTAGAATATATTGGTTTTTTTTTGTTCTAGAAATCCTTTCAACTCTTTCTTCTTTTTTTTTTTTTCCCCTTCCCTGCAGAAAAACAATCAAGAATATGACAGCTGAGGGGGATGGTGTCCCATGAGCTAGGCTGACTTGGCAGCTAGTGAAGAAAATGCAGTCAAAGGCGGTGTGTGTCCTCCGGAGTTCAAGCACAAGACATTTCTGAGTCCTTTTCTGGAAAATGCTTTTACTTTGGAACAGCACTGGCTCCAGATAATAGGATATTGTTGAACCATTCCGATGAAGGTGATTACCTTTTCCTTCTCTTTCTTCATAATAGATCCAATTACTGGGTTTAGAGTGCTGAAAAGCACCCTGCATATTTGAGTCAGACATAGCCTAATTCTTAGGAAATGTGCTTATCTGGAAAGAATTTGTACTGCTTCATCAATTCAGCATGTTGGTATCAGCTCTTCTTCAACTATTATGACAAAAAGGGTTAGAAAATTATGTAATTATTCCTCCTTAAGCAAAGTTGAAGGGGTCCTGAAAGTCATCACCTTATTCCCATATCTTGTAAGAAAATAGAGGAACAGTGACATGAGAGATATGAAAGCAATTTTATTTTTTTCAAGGAGCGATGATCTAGGCCAGTGTCACAAAACAGTCAATTACTTGTACCAGTAAAAATTGTGGTGTTTTTTTTTTTCCCCAATTTTATTGAATAACTTCATGAGGTTGTAAGTTCTGCTAGTTCTAGAACTAGTCAAATACTTGCATAAGAGGAATGCCCTTAATCATACACAGAAGCAGAAACTGCCAGCAAAGCAGGAAAGGAAACCATGGTAATGCACAGAAAAATTAATTCCTTATCTCCACTTCCAGTAATGTTTATTTGTACACAAAGCATTCTTGCTGCCTAGAATTAGGGGGGAGGGGAATAAGAATTATTTCTTCAGTCTCAAAACTTTGGTCTCTAGGAGGTGTAGACTTGATGCTAAGCAATTACCTGGTGAGATTTCCCTATTAGATACCTTTCAACTACATAAGAAGTTTCTTTTTTACGTGAGAGAGTATACTGTACTGTTCCAGCACTGCACTGTGTCTAACTGATATAACTAAGTCACATTTATCTATTTAAACTGTGATTTGGCTTTAGGCCTTGCCACTTCTCTGGGAGTGGATTTTCATTTTATCTGTTAAAAGATTTGGGGTTTAGCTGCGGGTCTAGTTTCCATTTTTTGCTGATATTTTCAGATTTCACAGATCTGAAATGTATAAACTGTGAGATTTCACTGAGTCATCTGCAAAGCTGTTTCATATGCATTTCCTCCATAATCTCTCATAAACAGATGTGTGTTAAATTGCTCAATATTAATATTGTCTGTCTCTTATACATAAAGACCTCAGGAAATTAGAAACAAAACATAGATGAGCAAAACTAATGTTTTTGAAATTCTGCTTCTGAAGGGACACTATATTATTTTTATAGAAACACTTAAACACCTTTGTTTGTTTTAATTAATCACAGTAATGGTGTTGTAAAACACCAATCATAAATATTAATTTCTTACTATTTCCCCAGAATATATTTCTACTTCACTTCCTATTTTTCAGTCTTCAGCAATGTCTTTAGAATTATAGAGGGCATAGGTACATACTCTGTGTCAACAACTTAAAATAACATTGCTATCATTAATTTGCTAAAAATTAGTCATTTGTGAAAGGAGAAAATATTGGTGAAACTGGATTTTTTTTTTCATGCAGTACTGACTATTCTAAAATACTTCAAACACATAAGGAATTGAGTAATTAATTCCCCTGTTCACTGCTGTGAATTCATTTCAGAGAACCAAGCCTCCAATCTCTCTTTAGAAACTTTTGTTCTTGTTTCCTCCTTTCCTGGTTCTTCTTTCCCATAGTTGCAGAAATCGTTGGAAACAATGAGCAGAAAAAAAAGGAAAAAAGAAACAAACAAACAAAAAAACACTTTGTTTGTTTTGAACATAGGCTACTGACTGCTTTTAGAGAAGGAAACAATTCTTCATCTACCTCACAGCATAAAAAATGTTGATCTATTCGTTTAAATGAAAATGGAAAACTCCGTTCTGAGAATCCTAAAGTCACCTTAAAACTTGCTCATAAACAAACAAGAACATTGACCCAAAGCCTTTAAGGAACTGTTACTTCAGCTGAAATCACAGAATCACAGAATGGTAGGGGTTGGAAGGGACTTGATCTAGTCCAGTCCCCTGCTAAATCAGGTTCACCT